>NC_060116.1:1800000-1986983 GCF_021155765.1 Diprion similis
CTTAGGGACCACATCGTACCAGCTCTTAGGCTGATTGAAGAAATCGTGAGTGTACCTTATCGTGTGAGGGGGGCCTTTTTATTAGCAGACTCCCTGTGATTTTGAAATAAATACTTGTTATGCTTACTAAAAGTAACGTGTCTTTTTCTGTATTTTAGGGCGAACCTGTTTGGTTTCAGCAGGATGGAGCCCCGGCTCACTTTACACGAGCCGTCCGGGATTACCTCGACCAAGAGTTCCCTGGACGTTGGATCGGTAGAGGAAGCCCGGAGGTGGAATGGCCAGCTCGTTCCCCTGATCTCGCCCCTCTGGACTATGGCTTGTGGGGCCATTTGAAAAATGTTCTCTATGCACAAGGTAGAATTGAAGGCCTTGCAGCACTGCAAGCCAGAATTTTGGACATTCTGCAGAACCTGTCGCCAGATGTTATATCGAACACAACAAATGCATTTTACGATCGGCTCGGTTACTGCGCTGCAGCTGCTGGAGGGCATTTTGAGCATTTATTGAAAGGGAACCAGTGGCCAGATGATCATGGGTGATCAGTAGGGAAGTTGAGATTGGTCTCCTTGAGTTGTAGGACGATTGTCCGGTAAGTTATCGTTTTGTTTACTTTTTCCTTCAATAATACGAGTTAGACTGTAAAATTGACTGCTGTTCTTTTTCTGTTTTTGGATGTCTGGTCAACCCTTCTTCGTTAACTGAACATCGACTGTGGTACATTGGAGTTGCGTAAACTTTGTCAACTATTCAACGGAGTCAGCGAGGATTTTTTTAGGGTATTGCATCAGGTACGTCTACTGTGACTTGCTACTTTTTGTACTCCTAAGCTTTGTGTTCAAGATTCCCAATTTTTTTTTATTTCTCGTTACTGATTTTATTTATTTATTTCATGTTTATCGGTACGGATTACTGGCTTCGGGACCACTGCACTGTAACAAATCTACTCCGGAGGCACCTTCTACTGAGATTCAACGATCCATTTATTTTTATCACGGAAGTGAAGATTGGTCTCCTTGAGCTATGGGATGATTGTCCTGTACGTTATTGCGTTGTTTCCTAATTTTTCTTTAGTAACATGAGTTACACTGTGAAATTAACTGTTGTCCTTTTTATCTTTTCGTACTTGGATGTCTGGTGAACTCTTCTTTGTTAACGGAACATCGACTGTTGTACAATGGACTTGCATAAACTTTGTCAACTATTCAACGGAGTCTTTGAGGGTTTTTGAGGGTATTAGGACATTTGTCAAGTACGTTTGCTGTGATCGCTAACTTTTTGTGCTCCTAAACTTTGTGTTTACAATCAATAATTAATTTTTATTCCTTGTTACTGATTTAATTACTCATTTCATGTTCATCGGCACTGATAACTGGTTTCTGGAGTACTGCACTGTAAGAAATCTACTCCGGAGCTACCTTCTACTGGGTTTCAACAATGTACTTATTATTAATTTTATGTGAATAAAGAATCTTTTTGAGATAAACAATATTTTCACTTACCTGCCTCAGTTTGTCTAGACTCCCACTCGTTGATGACGTTTCACATTTTATTTCAGATTTCTTCAATAAATAACTAACCCAATTTCTGCAGCTTTTGATATTTGTTTCTCCATTCGAGCCTTTATTATGTCGATTGAATATCTTCGAATATCGACGACGGTATTGTTGAATGACACTATTCTTAGACAATTCTCGCGAAATAGGAATAAATATTAACATAACCTCAATCCGCTACTTTAGGCGCGAGAGATTCACAGCCTTGTCATATTTTTTGTATGTTGGTCCCCTTGGTTTGCTGACGAAAATTACGCTGCGGGGCAATTTCGCTGACCAATGAGATTGAATTATTTGGCGCATGCGCAGTTGCTGTTTAGTTTCTAGAGATGGTCTTGGTATATCCGCGAAAGAAACGTAAAATGTAATCAAAATTTTTATTAAAGTAAAGTGACATAAGCAAATGTGTAATATCATTTCACGTAACCTCAGTTTACCTCATCCAAGGGTAGACGAAACACTGGTATCAGCAAACCATATCGTTTAAGCAGCTTGCTGTTAGTCTTTGGGGATGTTTTTTCAATCATAATAATCTTTGGTTTATCATATGACTGCTCTTTTGGTTTGATGTCAACATTTGATTTGGTAACTAAGGTATTTTCTATCTCTGGTGGTCTTTGACTTATGCAATGAACGACATTTTCAGGCACAGCTGTCGAATCACGTTCATCGGTCAATGCATCTAACGGAGTATCCTGGAGTGTAGAAGTAGCAACAGATGAACTGATGTTTGGCTGAAGAACTGTGGGATTTGACTCAGAATAACAATCTTCGGTAAAAAGCTTGCGGCTAACGCTTTCTAATTTTTCCTCATATGTTGAGATCTTTGGTTCGTGGGGCAATAGCTTTGTGAGTTTAATAGTAGAATTTGATTTAATAGCTGAGGTGTTTTGTATCTCCTGCAGCTTTTCACGTGTTTCTGAAAATAATGTATGTATTTATAAAAGAGAAATAAAAGTATTATCGAGGTATGTAGTCTTTGGACAGTGCTTAATGATATAAAATTCAAATTGATTGCATGACCTATTTAAAAAATTGACTAATCAATGTAAGATTTGAACATGGAAATTGCTGTACAATACTGTTAGCAGTACACTAGTATCTATCGATATAAGCACACAAAGGTGGTAATGCCCACACAATGAGTGTAAAGGAACAGCACGAGCTTGAAGGCAAATCAAAGGTGAGCCGAAAAACATTGCTGCCTATGACACGTGTGCTATAATAAAAGTTTGCTTTTGCATGCCTGTAAAATGCATGAGCCTTCTCTGACAGCTCCGGCCCGGTAAAGAAGAGTCTGCTACCTTCACACTTTATCCATGTGCATTCAAGGTAGAGGTTGGACTTTAAATGCACATGGATAGAGCGTTAAGGTATCAGACTCTTCTTAACTGGGCCCGAGCTGTCAGAAGATTCATGCACTTTACAGTTATGGAAGGGCAAACTTTTAGTGCATGTGTTCTAAAAAATATATAATAAAAATATACTGGGGAACCAAATGATAAGTTTCTTCATACCATTTTTGATCAACACATTGGCTTCATACTTAGCACCTTTATACTTCACGATAGTTAAATTTCCCTCTTGCTTAAGGCCCCGCTGACCTGGCATGTCATATATATATTTCGTGACGTCAGAAGCGGGGAAATTGGGTGAAAACGCCTATACGAATCCTGCGATAACGAGAGTATGAATCTTACTCGGAAATATTTTAAATCGTAGCTTGAATAATAGTGTACGTGTGAATCTCAGTCACTGCTCAGGCAAATAGCTGATAATGTTTATAATAAAGAATGATGAAGCGAATAAAATCACGCGACAACAAACATGGCCGATCGGAGCTACCGCATGTTGAATATTCACTGATTGCACTGTTCCACAATTTCTTTCACCCTCGCCAGGGAGATTCACACGTACAAAAGCACACACGTTATCCGGGAAAACTTATACTATCAGTTATTTTTTTGTAAACATGGCTCGATTCGTATACGCGTTTTTCATGTGACAGCAGCCCGTTTATGGTCCACAAGAAGTATGTTCCGATCCATTCCGATCTGTAACTGACATCATTGGTTGGATCTAACAGAACAAGCTAATGAAATCAGCGGCCTTAGTTCACCGTTCAACGTTCAGAGGCGCTGCACGTATTTATGACGTCACGATTTGATATTTTCAAGTCACTTCAGCGGCACCTCAATATCCTTCATGCGACATATAGCTTTTGACCTGTCCGTAAATTGGATTAAGCCGAACATTTTTTTTCTGTTATCCTACGTCGTGCTTTGAAAAACAGTTGAAAGGCTTGGTTTAAACTAGTGCGATCTAAAATACAAAATGAAATAAAAAAAATAAGTTATACTTACAGATACGGATAAAATTCTACAATTCGGTGAAAATGCAATACAGAATGAGTAAAGTATGCAAACAAAATCAAAGTACAGGTATTTTTATAATCATTTTTCGTATGGACCGAATTTTCAGAAACGACTCGGAACGTATACGGCATAACCTCAAAAGTTTAGAGACGCGTACTTCTGTTTACTACCAATTATAAATTGAGAATTGTATTCGTTTTACACATATCACAGCTTGATATGAACAGTAACTGTGGGAACGTTGGCGTATCACTTACCTTTTTTCATATCCTGGCAATTCCAAGCACGAGAAACACGTGCGACCACTGTTGCGCACAGACGCACGACGAAACCGTAGCGAAGAAAGGCGGCATGGTTCTTGACCGTTACCCCGAGTTTGAATCTTGCGTAGCGGACCAATCAAATACCAGGTTGAACACACGTATAGATAAAGTCTGAAAGACCTTTTATAATAAATATAATATTCGTAAAATACGTTAATTACCAAAAATATAGGTATATACGGTCGTTTGGACTTTATCTATACGTATGTTTTACGTAGCTGGGATGGTTTGATTTCCAAGGAGAACGTTGTGATTGGCTTACACCGGGAATGAGATTATGATGAACCGGATATATAATTTGAGCAATTGTGGAAATGCATAGATGGAATTCGAACATTGTTACAAATATTATTATCGAAGAGTTGATCCTCTTGCAATGACATATATTTGCTGATTTTTGTGAAGGTGAAAATCATCAATTATTTGACAAATGAGTTGAAAAATGATTCTGTATGCCAAGTGCTAAGTTTCGGGATATCGTCATCCATTTATCGTAATTTTCAGGGACACCGGCTATATATCGATAATTTTCAAACCACCGCATTGTAAGAATGCAATTTCAACGTAGTTGATCGGATGCGATATGTGATCCACACCTCAGTTTAATAATTTTAGCCTCTGTTATTGAACAATGTACTTATTCAAAAACGCTTTTCAATCCGTTCATTATTCTTTCCGTAAGTGTATCCATCTAAGTTGGACATAGCCAGTATTTGGTAGAAAGAATTACATGCTTTCAATTCCTCACTATCGTAATAAATATGGTAAGGAAAAGCAAAGCAAAATGCCGTTAAACATTGTAAACTTTTGTATAATATGATCGAGGATATGATGATACAACTACAAAGGACTGCTAATTGTAAGTTTCGAAACTTTACGCGGATGTATCGTCAAATTCCGTGACTTTTTTTCGACGTATTGTGAAGTTCCGGAACATTTGTCTTATACTGTTGATTTCCAAGGCATAGTAGGCCTGCAGCCAATCCTTAGTGAAAAAATTGTGTTTTTTCGACTAATAAAGCTTAAGGAGTGAAACAAAACCACCAGATTGTAACTTATCGTCATCGCGAACAGTAAATATATACCCTACTTTGCTTTCCTACTGAAAATTATTGTATAATAGGTAAATCACATAACGATAATTGATGTTTCGATGTGTTTTATCATATAATTTAACATGTGTCGTATTCACATGTCAAATCACGTGATCAAATAATTTGGAATATTGGTCATAACGTTATGTGATTTATCATGGAATAATTTTTAGGATGATAGACACTCTGAATTTTCGAAGTTCGGATCCGCTTGACTGTCGGTATATACCGAGTGACGATTTCCGGAACAATATTATCGACGTAAAGTATATTTTAGAGACATTGGTCATGTATTGCTTATTTCCGGGCCACCACATTAAAACAGCGTAATTTCAATCGCAAGAAGGGGTGAATGAATGTTATGTGTAATTTGTGTTTGTTAGGTGCAATTCTAGACCTTCTCAATGAATCGCGTATTTTCAGCTTGATTTTTCATACTCAAATTACTTCTACTATAAAAGTATCTGTTCGAAACGGACATGGCATGTCACCGACAGAAGGAATTACAGGCATTCAACTAACTGATACTGATAGTTATCGCTTGAAATTTCATCGGTGAAAGAATAGAAAACTGCTGCCAGAAATATTGAATGTACGTATGAGATGATTATACATCCGCCAACTGATAATTGCAAAAATCTAAATACGCGGGAAGCCAGTTCTATATACTGTCAAGTTCCAGAACTATTCGTGAACGTATTGTCAAGTTCTACGACTTTTCAGAGGACTTTTATGAAGTACAGGTCCCTGAGAGGAAAAAACCTAGCGTCCGACACCCACAATAGGTGCATCATTTTTGATTGTTAGATTTTTGACAGACTAGCTCATGATCGGGTGTCGCCTGGATTTTACTGATTTTTTCCGGAATACTGGGCTTCACCATGGAAACAAACCGTTTTCCGAGACACCTACAAAGAAGGCATCGTTGATGGGTTATGAATTAAAAAAAATTTATTCTCCACGAAAAAGATAAGAATGAATAAATAAATTGAACTAGAAGATATTCAATCTGAAACGTGAATAAATTAACGACGGAGCTTGAAAAAAAAATCTGTGGTCGGCCGTCATGACGGGTGCGTGGACTCTGAGTCAGCGAAAGGTGCGGTGCGCGAATTTGCAATTGTGGGTTTTTAGGTGCATTTACTTTCACAAAAAAAATTGATCTTTATGGTGGGGCAACACCATGAACAAAAATATCCTTTGGGACACCCCGAAAAAGTGGACCGTTGAGGAGTTATCAATTTCTTTAAATTCATTCATCGACAATACATGTACGATATCATATTTGTCCAATAAGCAGCTGAAATTTTGTTTTGTATTGAATGCCAAGTTCCAGGACTGGATGAGAGGGGGATTAGTATAGTATGTTGAATGCACAGTTTCAGTCCTTTCGGGATAGCATTCATTTATCTGTTCTTTCCAGGTCAGTATATAATTGATGTCGCATCAATTTCGGGGACATTTACAGAATTACATGAAATCAACCAATAACTACAATAGAAAAGGAATATTAGACGTTCATATTATTTTATCATCTGATGTATACATATGTATACGTTGTACAGATAAATTAATTCATTATTCATGCAGAAAATGCAAATGTCCTTGAAGGATATGATACACATACAAAATAAAAATTTGTAATAACTTCGAGACGGTTCAAAATTCATTATATACATCAGTAGAATCAAGTTACAAATGGTATTTTCTTCGAATGTATACCATTGTATATACCATTTGCCAAGTGTTCCGGAATATTACATTTGACATACATATATATATTGTAACGGGCTTTTTACTTCGCCCGGGGGAAAGCGGGGTCGGCACAGAGGCTCGTTTACAAAAATGGCGTTGACCAACACGGCAATCGAAAGATGATAAGATAAAGATTGACGGCACTGCAGAACAGGTGTTGGGCGCCAGGCTCGAGAGAGCCGTAAGAGAATACACTCTTACCAGATTCGAAATTTACCGTCCAATAGTATTCGTTCGCCGACTCGAACGGCGAACCTAACTCACACCACCAAATCTCAAAGCGAAACTATAGCAGGGGCAAGCACACACAAAAACAGTCGACTAGCTAGCGGTGAGGGGAACGTGGGCGCGAAGGTGAAATAGTATAGATGATAATCGAATGATTATAGATGTAATTACCAGCGTTTATTAACAAATAGTGCCGTTACGGCAAGGCAGAAGGCAACAAAATAGTTATTTACACGGCAAGCGGTCTTATCGGTGGCGGTACGCTTCGATACAATTCAAAAATAAATAAAAATAAAACACAATAGCATAAAATATAACACAGCAACAAAATTAAACAAATCAATAGAACACGGCAAAATCAAGCAGCATAAGCTAGAAGCGACGAGCGGCAGGCGACCAAGATAAGCGAGTAATAAGCGGCATAAAATCAGTAACAATTCAATAACGCATGCGACTACGGACTCGTGGTGAAGCGAGTTCGTTAACAATTTCAAAACTCAAACCAAGGCAGAACAATTCTAAAAACAAGCTTGCTAACAATCTAACGGCTTCACAAACACGAGATAATCCTCCTTCACTTTTTCTATATTATCGGCACGGTCGCCTGTCGCTGCTTGACGGTGGTAGTTACGCTCGGCAACGACGGCACGGGCGCACACACTCACTCACAGATTCTCTCTCTCTCTCACACTCACGTACTCGGTACGCGGCCGGGAAGCGGCACGGTACACGATCTATTACAAAGTATACGTTACAATAAAGCGGCAAAAGATTACCGAATGAACAACCAGAGCATGTAATATTAATTATAAAATAAAAATAGCAACCAAGATCAATAATTTAATCAACTAGAAAAGCTTAGCTACCACGAGGCCCGCGGGCTTTCACACAAGATGGCCGACCGAAGCCGGCCGGCAACCTGTTGCAAAAAGGAAAAATGGCCTGAGGCCGTTGAGAATCTATAGCCAGCGAGATTCGGGATAGCGACAGCCTACCTTTTTACGGCAAACGGTCCCGGTCTTCCACAAAGCAAGACGGCAACTACTTGTCTTCTCTTAACGACGATATCGGCACCAAACTGTTGTGCGAGCGAAGCGGTGAGGCTTAGAAAACTTTTAACGGTTACACTACGATACGTTCGAAGCTAGGAGCAACGAGGCGCAAGGGAGAGTGAGGTGGCCGCCGGCCCTCGGCGATCGCGATCCCGCGGTGGCGCTACGGGAGGGGATGATAGGTAGATTGGCGAGAGACCGGCGGGAGCCTAGGCAGCCGGTCTGTTCGCCGCGCTGTGCTGCGTGTTGCGAGGGTGGTCTGGCGAAGGCGGAAATGTCCGGTCGGCATCGGCGAGCCCAGGGGGAGACTGAGTCCAGTTATTTGTGGGTGCCGGGTGGCAAGGCCGGTCTTATCGGAGGCTCAGGTGGAGGCAACTCGACCCCTGGGCGGCAGCGGCAGCATGTCCTTGGCGGCATCGAGGTCCGAGCAAGCAACAGCGCGACTACTGGGTCCGGGGCTTCGAACTCCGCGCCGGTCGTCCTGTGGTCCCTCCGCGTTTCCCGCGACGGCAGCGCAGGGTGGTCGTTGGATGGCGTCGGCATTGGCGGCGGCAGTGGCTGCGGCAGTGGCTGCGGCAGTGGCGGTCACCTCAGAGAATGGGTTGGGGGAGTAACAGAAAGCATTAGCAACAATACATGAATCTTAAAGCTAACTCTGGTTGTTCATTGGCGGCACGGCAGAACTCTCCCTTGCTCTTTAAGAGCGCTTGACGCGGCCGCCTGGGAGTGGAGGTGCGGGTCGGTGACGGGCTGGTAGACCCGCCACGTCACAATATATATATATATATATATATATAATGACGCGTCGTACAGAAAATTCATAAACATGTTTATGTAGGAAATTGAACGTTTTCAAAAGTTATTTGAGGTCAAACATCAACAAAGGACCTATATATATGTATTAGGGTGGACCTTATTTGGGGTGTTTTCGAATTTCACTGCGGACAAGGCGGAAAAAGTTTGCAAATAAATTAATAAAAAAGTACGCGACACCAGGAGCCTGTAGGCCAACCCTAAGTACTCCCGCCAAGGCCATGAATTTTCCCATGTTATTTCAATGGGAATTTGGACTTACTGCACTATTTTTTTCGCCCCCGCCTAAATAGTATTTTGAGAAATCTGAAACTTGACATATGTCTTTCCTATGTTCATAGATATTCTACAAAAAATTGGGCGATTTACAACGATGAAATTAACAAAGTATCAGCGCATCAAAGTTGTGTCTTAAAGTGAAAATCACCATTTAACGAAATAAATGAATCAATCAATAATATTAAACAATTAGATATATACTTACATGAGTTTTTACGAATCGTTTGAGTAGTAGAACAAGGAGAGTTCTGCGTATAGATTCCTGTTACCGACACTTACCGACACTTTCCCCAGACTCAAACTCTTTCCTCGCGATGACGTCACAGTCCGCTGTACCGACCGAAGATCAAAATGGCGCTACCTTTTTATCGATCGAAGGTTTGATCTTACCGACAGTGTTATCAGCCGAAGGTCAAAATCTTGCTGCTTTACCGACCGTTTTATCGACCGAAGGGCAAAATCAGACGGCTTTACCATTGGTCTCGCTGTCATCCCCCCTACCGACGGTCGAGGTATAGCGGAGACGCAAACCCTTCTGTTCCCAACGTACCTATCTCAGGAATGTTTCGGTTAACCTTGAGCGGCTTGCAGTCTGATATTCGACACCCTACATTCCGCAATTAACAGTTCCGAAAATTGTTTTCGGTAACCCGATATCAACCACCTAACATTCGACAATTAATGGTTCCGAGAATAGCTGGGGTGAACCACGTGACATTCCGTTCCCACGATATCGAACCACGTGACGTTCTGTTCGGGTCCAAGGTTCGGAGTTTTATCAACCGGGTGACATTCTTATCAAAATCCCAAATCCGAAGTGATATCAACCACGTGACGTTCTTTCTCCCCACCAAATACCTCTCCAGGACTCCAATGTAACGAACCTTGTGTTTATGTTTTGCAAACGGAGAAATGTGATATCGTATGCCAGCCCCCATGTTCACCGAATGACACGATACCACACGCAATAGACACACGTATAGCTCGCTCTATAAAAAGGATTACCATTACAGCAAACGATCATTCATGTTTAAACTTGTCAAGAGCACGTGAGAAGTAAGAAAGATGGAATCCGCGAAATGTTTGAAATTAATCAACATTATGGAATCTGCGTACAAAATGTTGAACAAATCATCGCCAACGGAGATTCAGAAATGGATTAAATTTGGGACGCAAAATATCCGGCTTCTAAACAAAATTCTGCGAAAGGCTTCAACGATGGGTGAGAAAACGGAAATTATCACAACCATCGGACTCTTGAAATCGCTGGCGGAAAAATTCAAACGTCTTCGGAGAATGGGTGACGGTACGCGGAAACAAAGACGAAGCGATCGCGTACACTGGGAAGAATTGGAGTCTGCTTTCGAGGGAAGAATACGAACCGGATCCATCACCAATTTGAAACATAAAGACGTAGAGAGGTTTCTAGATGACGCAAAGTTACCTGCTGTGACAAGACTGAAAAACGCTTTGAAGAAAGCCAGGAGCCTAAAAGTCAACGCTATCCTGGCTTGTAAATTCGAAGTAAAGAAGGATGATCACACAGTAGAAGAGAACAAATTCTTTAATACGAGAAACGAAATCATCCTCCAGACAACGGATATTAACGAATGGTTCATCGAAAATGTAACAAACCGTTTGTTAACAAAGGTGAAAGATTTCCAGGAAAAGGATTCAGGCTGGTCGTTACTTGAAATTATCAATCTTGCCGTCAACATTAACAAGTATACACCACTTCAAGGTGGTCTGTATACCTACACCCCGTTGCCGAAACACATCAGAGATAAGAAGGCTGTGGTGAACATCTCAAACAACGACTCGTATTGCTTCCTTTGGTCGGTCACCGCAGCTCTGTACCCAGCTAACATCAGAAATCCCAACATAACCAGCTCGTATCCACATTTCAGCTCAGTGCTACGGTATGACAGTATAAACTTTCCTATGTCTTTAGACAAAAATACTATTTCGAAATTTGAAAAACTCAACGGACTTTCCATTAATGTTTATGGTATAGACCAAGATTGTGGAAAAAAAAGTGAAATAGTACCGATTCACTTGAGTCAGAATAAGTCTGATAAACCCGTAATTCATCTCTTGGCAGTGGAAACCGAAATGACAGACGATGACGATGATGTTGATATGGAAAATTATAAAAAAAAACAGAACCTTTTATTTCGCTTGGATTCGAAATTTATCTCGATTAACTAGTTCTCAAATTTTCACCCGTAATGGTCGTACTTGGTTATGTGATAGATGTTTGTTGCACTTCCAATCTGAAAAATATTTGACAAAGCATAAATTTTATTGCACAGATTGGAACGAAACCAAAGTCGAATTACCCACAGAGGAGGAAAAAATTCTAAAATTCAAAAATTTTAAGCACAAGGAAACCGTTCCGTTCTGTATTTACGCGGATCTAGAATGCTTGTTGCAAGCTACTAACATTCAAGTGTCAGAAAATAGAACAATTTACCAAATTCATATTCCTTACAGTATAGCATATTACCTGCATTGCACCTTTAACGATTCCATTTCAAAGTTCAAAATTAACCGCGGGGAGACTTGCATCGAATGGTTTGTGAACGAGTTGGAGGAATTGGCACACTCGTTAGAAACGTATTTCAAAACTATTGTACCTATGGAGTCGCTGAACTTCAATCAAATTAACGAATTTAATTTATCAAAGGTATGTCATATTTGTAAAAAGCCGTTCAGGCGCGAAGACGTGAGACACCGTGATCACTGTCATTTCACAGGAAGGTACCGTGGTCCTGCGCATCAAAGCTGTAATCTTAATTATCAAAACTCGCATACTATCCCAGTGATATTCCACAATCTGTCGGGTTACGATTCGCATTTTTTGATTAAAGCATTGGCCACAACTTTTCAGGGTACTATTCAGCTTCTACCCGTCAACGAAGAAAAGTATATTTCGTTCACAAAATTCGTTAAAGGAACAGATGTACAGTTGAGATTTATAGATTCGTACCGTTTTATGCCCAGCAGCCTCGAAAAATTGGCAACGTATTTGAATGATAATCAAAAAGCAATTACACGTAAATTTTGCACTAGCTCTGAAAAATTCGAGTTATTAACCAGAAAAGGTGTTTTTCCGTATGAGTATATGGATAGTTGGGAGAAGCTCGAGGACGTAAAGTTACCGCCTAAAGAAAAATTTTATTCAAAATTGAACAATCAAGGTATTTCAGATGAAGATTACGCACACGCGTGTAAAGTTTGGCAAGCTTTTAACCTTAAAACGGTGGGGGAATATTCAGACTTATATTTGCAAACTGATGTTTTTCTGTTGGCTGACGTTTTTTGAAACTTTCGACAAAATTGTTATGCAACGTACAACCTGGACCCTTTACATTATTACACGGCACTCGGTCTTTCGTTTGACGCAATGTTGAAATGTACCGATATCGAACTTGAGCTTCTCACTGACATAGATATGCTTATGTTTATAGAAAAAGGTATTCGAGGTGGTGTGTCCCAATGCTCTAACCGATATGCAAAGGCTAACAATAGATACATGGGAGATGCTTTCAATCCAGCGCTCGAAGAGTCTTATCTCATGTACTTCGACGTTAGCAACTTGTACGGCGCAGCTATGAGCTTTGCTCTACCATGCAGTTCTTTCGAATGGATATTAGATTTCAGACAATTCGATGTTTTTGCCATCACAGACGAAGCGGAGTTTGGCTACTTATTAGAGGTAGATTTGGAATATCCCGAGGAACTGCATGAAATGCATAAAGATTTACCACTGTGTCCAGAACACTACATACCTCCCATCTCAGAAAGTAAGCAGCCGAAATTGACGACCACGCTACTTTCCAAGCAAAACTACGTTGTTCATTACCACGTCTTAAAACAATGCTTAGAATTAGGTTTAAAACTAGCTGAAATTCATAGAGTTCTAAAGTTCAGACAAAGACCGTGGCTCAAAAAGTACATAGATTTAAATACAGACTCACGCAAAAAATCAAACAATGAATTCGAAAAAAACTTCTATAAACTGATGAACAACGCAGTTTTCGGTAAGACAATGGAAAATGTTAGGAAGTATAGAGATGTCAGGCTGATCACGGAATGGAAGATACGGTGCTAGAGCTACTATAGCCAAACCAAATTTTCACAGTTGTACAATCTTTGATCAAGGTATGATAATAGTTGAATTGCGTAGAACGACAGTCAAACTCAACAAACCATTGTATGCAGGTTTTTCCATTTTAGATCTTGCGAAGACCTTTATCTACGATTTTCACTACAAGTATGTTAAAACGAAATTTGGGCATCAGGCAAAATTAATGTATACTGACACGGATAGTTTGATGTATCACTTCACCGTCCCCAACATTTACGAATGCATCAAACAGGACTTGGATAAATTTGATACCTCTGATTATCCACCTGACAACGTCTATGGAATGCCGTTGGTTAACAAAAAAGTTCTAGGTTTGATGAAAGATGAGTGTAACGGAAAAATAATGGCGGAATTCATTGGCTTGAGAGCGAAGTTGTACTCATTCAGAGTGATGGGGGAGGATAAGGATCAAAAACGAGCCAAGGGTGTCAAAGGATCCCTGTTGAAAACTATAACCTTCGATGATTACTTGAAGTGTGCTTCAGAACACGAAAATTAAGTCGAACGTCAGAGTCTGATACAGAGTCAGGAGCATCAGGTCTATACCATTGAACAGAAAAAAGTAGCACTGAGCTGGAACGACGATAAGCGTATCGTATTTCGAAACACAACCGATACGCTGCCGTGGGGCTACAAGACCTTCAGTTAAACTGAGCATCGGTATGAATTGTATCTCTAAGATGTGAAAATAAAGACAAATACTTGGAAAATAATTTCGTTTGTTCAATATTACATATCAGATTCATTTATCCAACTGTTGTGTGTATTGTCAAAACCTAGCCACTTGACGTATAATTTTTTTCCCCGTTTCTGAAGCACCTTCTCCACCAGCTAGATGTCCGGATGTTCCACCTTGAGGAGCTCCTGTTCGTAGAAACCACCAGCGATGGGTTGACCTTGATAGTCTTTGAGCTTGTACATCACAGGATTGGTATTTTCTACTTGGCTTATTGTGAATATTTCAGTCGTCCAATTGGGAGTGTAACCTTTCTCAAAGACGTTTTTGAACTTGCTGATTCGAACTTTGTCACCGGTTTTGAACTTTGCCGGTCTGGAAGGTTTTGCTCGAAGCCCTCCGTACGACTGACGTAATACCAGCCTTTCGTTCGCAACGGTGACATCCGATGGTTTCATTCTTATGGTTCGGTGTTTCGTGTTGTTGTAAGCCGATACTAAATCAGATAAGATGTCGAGCCACTTGTAGCTTCCTTGCATACTGAACCGTTTCCACATTTTACTTTTCAACGTACGATTAAACCGTTCACAGATCGAACCCTTCAAATTACTGTACGTGGAGTAGAGTTTGATTCCATAGCGTGACATAAGAGATTCAAATTTTGAGTTGGAGAATTCCGTTCCTCTATCCACGTGTAATTTTTTCGGTACACGTCCTTGAGTTAGCACAGATTCCATGGCCTTTGTAACATCATCCCCGGACTTGCTCCTTATCGGTACAGCCCACGCATACTTTGAAAAGATATCAACGACTGTGAGCATATACTTGTAGCCTTTGTTTTGTCCTGCGTATGACATCATATCAACAAGATCCGCCTGCCAGGTCTCGTCGATGCCGCGCACGTCTACACGGCGACGCGGGTAATTCCGGCGTGCAGGCTTATGCAGTTCCGTCACCAGCGTAAGCTTTTTCTCGTTGATATTCCAATGCTCTTAGTCTGGTGTCCAATTTGGAAATGATTTTAGCGTTTCGAATCGACAGGTCTCTGCCTGTTTTAAAATCTGCGTAGAAGGTATCCAAAGCTTTCCCCGTCGTGATCTCCAAAGCTTTGATCATTTGATCGAGATTGTCGATTTGTTCTTGCAGCACGTTGAATTTTTGTCGTAAGATTTTCAAAGTTACAGCATTGTTTTGCTCAACAGGTTCTGCGACATTGCACAGTCTTTTATTCTGTAGATCGTAATGTCCGTCCGCAGTGATTTGAAATCGGACACCGGGTGGGCCGCGATTACCCGCAGCTGTGTTTTTATCCAGATGCCGTCCGAACACATCGACGCTCATCTTGAAAATGAATGCAAAAGCGATAAGAGCTGCTTAATAAATGATTTCTGCTTCGCGTAGTTCTTCGATAATGGACATTATTTCGTTGTTGTGACTCGGATTTCCCGCCGCCTGGGATGCTAGGAGTAGACGAAGACGCTCCACTAACTTGTTTGGATCATCCCAGAAAACGTATTCCGTTTGAACGCCTTGTCGTGTAATCATAGCTTGCGGAAGTAGACCTTTACCCTTTCGCTGAGGCGATGGTGAATAATCCAACAATTCGGCAATGACATTTCTCAATTTGTAACTGTTATCGCTTCGAATAGCTCCATCAGATGAGTAATACTTTTTATGTGCGTTCGTTTTGAGGATTATGTTTCTATAATTTTCCCGATCTTCGTCGCTCACATAGGACCTGTCGGGCTTCTTTTTGAACAAAAGTTCCAGCAACCCTTTCGTTTTTGGGTAAAGCGTATCCCTAATACGGATCTGGTCACTCTCAAAACTCATCAACGAATCACCAATCATTAGTCCGGTTGAGAGGTTGCGTACACCGTATACGTTATCCAATTCACTTTTTCTCGTCTCATCTCTCATCATTTCAAAATACTCATTCTCGGTTTCATCAACAGGTGTTTCTACGATTGTTTCATCTCCTGCCGAAGCAAAGGAATCATCCATTTCCGAGACTGTTTTATTGTTCGTTTCATTTTTCATCTGCTTTATTTCTTGTTTAATTTCTGCCATTTCCTGTTTCACGGGTTTCGTCTCTTTTGTAACATTCACCAGTTCTCGCAACGGAGTCACTACTGGTTTGAAAACGTCGCTCAATTTCCGAGCCGTGGATTCCTTGCCCGACTTGAGCAATCTGTGTTTTCGACGGATCGCAGCACTCGCTTGAGCGATCTGATGTAGGACTTCTTTTTGCTCGGGAATTTTGGAGCTCTGCATGTTGACGCAACTGAGTCTGCAACGCTACTGTGTCTCTCGTTTGGAAACGCAAGATTTTTATTACTTTTCCAGGCTAATGAAAGAATCGAATCCCTTCCTATAACGTCCTTGGTTGGGTTCGCTGTCTTTGTCGATCACAAGAAACCCGTACTTATCACCGTTCCAGCCTGCGGAGCACACATCTTTAAACTGTATGTAAGACATATCGGTGTTCACATGGTCGTTGTATACGTGTCGCAGGTTCATATCGTCTTGTTTGAATAACACGATCAAGTTTACGTTGTCGCGCACAAGATGTTTGGGAATACGCGCGTACGTCTGACAGAGATAGAAACAATCAACATCGTGATGCCTGCCCATGCAGAAGTAGGCTCTAATATTGTCCTGCTTCTTGCACGCTACATCATCAAAAACGATTATCGAGTTGGGTCGTGCTTCGTCCGGTGTAATCACTTGCCCACGCTCGGTATAAGGAAAATACTCCATATTCTCAACGTTGTCCAACAATTGCTTCAACAATTGGTACTTCGCTTGGTTAAGGGATTTTGAGTAGATATAGATATTTTCAAATCTAAGTCCATTGGGATGGGTTATAAGTGTGAGCAACGCATTAGTTTTACCACAATTAGACGGTCCGCAGAATATTGCACGCACACTGTTCGGAAGTAATTCCCCATGCCGTTTTTGTCTTGTCACATTTTGCTCTGAAAGTTTGTCGAAATTTATCATGGGAAGCTTAGTAGGTTGTGCCTCAAACCGCATCTTGGACATGACTGACCATATTTCCTATAAATACCCCGGTTTTAAACCTTTCCCGTCAGTCAGAGCCTGAACATGACCGTGCACAGAAGTAAACGAAGCAGCAAACGGCAACATCGCGGCAAAGGTCTGGTGAATAAAATCATCAACAGTCTTCCAGTCGAATTGCACGTACCTGGTTATCAATACTGTGGACCTGGTACAAAGTTGACAAAGAGACTCGCGCGAGGTGATCCGGGAATCAATCCTCTCGACGCAGCTTGCAAGAACCATGACATTGCTTACTCGCAGAATCGTGAAAATCTTGAAGTCAGGAACGCGGCTGATAGGGTATTGGCTGAAAAAGCGTGGAAACGGGTCTTCGCACCGTACGCCAATTTGAGCGAGAAAGCAGCGGCTTGGGCGGTAGCTAATACAATGAAAGTGAAATCGAAACTAGGAATGGGAATTCGAAAACCGAAAAACGTGACCTTAAGAAAAATTATAAATGCTGCGAAACGATCCATGATTCCGAGCAACGATGCAAAAGTAGCTATTGAGTCTGCGCTCAAGGGGGCTGAAAACGCTGTTCAAAAAGCGGGTGGTAAATGTAAAGTGCGAACACCGCGCGTTCTACCGGTACCTTCAAAAGTTGGTGGATTTCTACCATTCTTGATTCCTATTTTCGCTGGACTTAGTGCCACAGGCGCGATAGCTGGTGGTGCGGCAGGTATAGCAAAAGCTGTGAACGATGCGAGCGCTGCTAAACGAGAACTGGAAGAAAGCAAACGGCACAACAAAACTATGGAAGCTATCGCTTCGGGTAAAGGACTTCATTTGAAACCGTATAAAACGGGTCTCGGTCTCCATCTTCCAAAGAACTAGATGCGAAGCTACCACGTCGAGCGTTGACCGATTGGGACTTGTTGAAATATGCAAAAATCTTCAAGATACCGTATTTTCGCGGTGTTTTTATGCGGAACGAAATGCCCAAAACGGTCCACGAAAAAACGAGTCAGCTATAGTCAACCTTGACGACAAAGAGGGTCCGGGAACACACTGGGTTGCGTACAAGAAACGTGACAGTAACATCGATTACTTTGACAGTTTCGGTAACGTTCAACCACCCTCGGACCTCATCAAATATCTCGGTATTGGTGGCGTTATATACAATCATGAAAGGTACCAGGATTATGATACATTTGAATGCGGACATTTGTGCTTGAAATTTTTGAGCGGTGAGCTATATAAGTATGGTGCGTAATTCAACACAGCCAGTCTATCACTCGCAACCATGGATGATTCACTAACGTTAACAATTTCGGGAACCTCTTCGATTCTCGAAGCGCAATATTTTCTTCCGATTGAACTTGCTTGTGATAAAAGTTATGCTCTTGGTTTAGTAGAATTGTTGACCTTTAATTCAATCCCCAACGTTGATGTTGGTCACAATAAAATTTACGTGGCTGATAGAGTGATCACTATACCTACCGGCAGCTACGAGATCGAAGACATAGAGAAGTATCTTCAAAACGTGCTAAGAAATACTAGCATCAGGCTCGACATTAAGCCCAACAATAACACATTACGCAGCGAAATCACATGCAACCGCAGTCTAAACTTTAAACCGAACGATTCCATTGCTCAACTTTTGGGATTCACGCCACGTGTATTGGAGGCTGATAGAACTCACGAATCAGACGTGCCTGTAACTATACTTAAGGTCCACGCGTTGCGAGTTGAGTGCAGCATTACAACGGGTGCCTATGTCAATGGACGTAAAGTACACACTATTCACGAATTTTTTCCAACCGTCCCACCAGGATATAAGATCGTGGAAGTGCCGTCGCACGTCATTTACCTTCCGATCACCGTCAGGACCATAGATCACGTTCAGCTTCGGTTAGTGGATCAAGACGGAGACTTGGTTAATTTTCGTGGTGAAGTTATAACTGTGAGACTACACATCAAATCGCAATAAACGATGGGTATCGTTTATAACAGACATCCAAAGAATAGGTATATCAGTAAGTCGACATGTCCCGATCAAGTCAGTCATCGATCCATTCACGAACCGTTAACACCTCGGAACGTAGACTTCCTGATAGCTCTGGGCTTGAAACTGACACCTTTTGGAAAAGGAAATTCCGGCAAATAAGAATCCGATTTTGCTGTTTCGTCGTCTGCTACGTACCATGGAAGAAGAAATCTTAAACATTCAAACACCGGTCATTTTCGACGAATCTATTGCGCATTACGAAATTCACGCTCACAAACCTTACGCCTCGTCAACATTCAACAACAGCGATGAAATTCGAATCACCGTTCAGCATCAGGATTTATGCATATTACCCGGCAAAAGTTCGGTCCATATCCACGGACGACTCTTAAAAGCTGATGGAACAGCGACTGTGAACACGCAGCTCGTAAACTACGCCATCTGTCATTTATTTGAAGAAATTCGCTACGAAATTAATGCGGTTGAGATCGACAGAAGCAAGAATGTTGGCTTGACAAGTCTAATGAAGGGTTACGCTTCTCTGAACCCTGGTCAGAGTTGGCTAATGGAGAACGCAGGATGGCTTGACGTGGAAGAGAAGAAAAAACTAACCGATGCCGAGGGTAATTTTGACGTATTGATACCGCTTAGCACGATACTGGGTTTCGCTGAAGACTACCGCAAGATCGTTGTCAATGCCAAACACGAGTTGATTTTAACGAGATCCAAAACTGATGTAAACGCGATTGTGCAGAGTCAAGAGGAGGAATACAAAATCGTGATCAATACAGTGGAATGGCTCGTACCGTATTTGAAACTTGCGGATCAGAAAAAAGTTGACCTGCTGAATTTCGTTGAGAAAGACCCGCCTATTTCGATGAGCTTCCGCAGTTGGGAATTGTACGAATATCCTTTACTTCCCACTACATCGAAACACGTTTGGATTGTGAAAACTTCCACTCAGCTTGAAAAACCTCGATATATAATTTTAGCCTTCCAAACAAGTCGAAAGAACAAGATCGGCAAAAGCGCAAGTCATTTCGATCATTGCAATGTCACGGACGTCAAGCTGTTTTTAAACTCACAATCTTATCCGTACGGTAACCTGAACCTAAACATGAGTCGTAATCTGTACGCACTCTTGTACGAGATGTACGCAAACTTCCAAGCTACCTACTACGACAAGAACCCCGAGCCGTTGCTGACAAGGAGTGAATTTCTTCAGAAGGCTCCCTTATTCGTTATTGACTGTTCAAAACAAAACGAATCCCTGAAGTACGGACCCGTTGACATCCGCCTTGAATTTGAAGCTAAAGCCAACTTTCCCGCTGAAACATCGGCGTACTGCTTGATTGTTCACGATCGAATCGTTGAATACAACCGACTCAGTGGAGGGGTGAAAAAGTTGGTATAAAAGCTGTCCAATTCCCACCACCTCTCACAGTTGAAACATGGAGCTCATCGTCGACATACAAGGCTTCCGTAGACCTTGCGACAACACCTTCACGTTGAAAGAATTGGCTGTAATTTCAATTTACTCTGAAGCACCTCCATCGACGTTTCTCTTCAAGCCACCTTACGAATGGGACTGTCTACACGTCAAATATAAAAGCCAAAATTCATGGTTGCAACGCAATTTTCACGGTCTACCTTGGAGCTGTGGAAATATACCGTTCGAGAAAGTGGAATGGACAATTGAATACGAGCTGAGCAAAGCTCGCAGGGTATACGTGAAGGGAGAAGAAAAACGAGATTGGCTGCTTAAAATTGTCCCCAAAGTTCAAATCATCGATTTCCTGGATTAGGCTGTCCATCGCTTCAAACCATTCAAAAAACTTCAGCTGTACATGTACGATGTGACGAGCACACAATACCCAACGCAATCTGTGCAGCTCGAAACGTCGTGTTACTCCAAAATTGGTTACTGAATCACCATGTTGTACGGATGGCGACGGTGAGCGATTTGTGCTACTGCGCAGAAGCATCTACAAGAACGATCCCGCATTCCTGGCGGAAATATCATCCTGGTTACGATACTGTTGGATAAAATTATTGTACTAACGTTATAAAGTAATTTCAATAAAGCTTTTTTTTAAATATTTATGCATTAATTTGATACCTCACCTTTCGCTGTTTAGAGTATAATTTCTCCCATACTAATATCATTATCAGGAGGAGAAAGGTTTTACGCTAAATGACGCATAATAATTTCATTTATTTTTTTATTGAACGCATGACTTTTACAAGGTAGTGGATATACGTGATGTGTAGATCATACATAAATAAATTCAAGTTGGCCATACGGTCCACCAAGGTAGCGTATGCGCAATCGTGCATCCTTACTGGCTGTGGTCACCTTCTGGAACAGCTCTTCGTCTTCTTGGAGGGCTTTATTCAACCGGTTTGGAAGAAAAATGGTAAAGAAATCCTCCAAGTCTGCAACTACTTTGTCACCGAACTTCGTTTTCACTCGACGAACACTGCTTACTCCGTACTCGTAGTATTCTTCAAGGTCTGCCAGCTTTTTCAATGGCAAGAAAGTCTCCAAGCGGGCGATTTCATTCAATTTTGTGAAGTCCATGATGATGGTTACTGTTGAGTCGTATTGCTACAAATCTTCTTGTGAGTTGATGCAGTTCGGATCTAATTTTTAGGAGTTGTTTTACTTCTTCGATATTCTTGATTAAAAGTTGTAGACGCTTCTTGAATTCACGTTGTTGTTGTTGCGGAGTACTTTTCATGAAGAACAGCTTCAAACTGACGCTGACCTTTGCGGTTTCAACTTTTATAACACTGCTCCCCCACTTGCGTTTTGAAATTTGGTGGAGAAGGGAAAAGAATGTCACATGGTTAAAATCACTTCAGACTTCGGACTTTTGATAAGAATGACACGTGGTTCGATATCGTGGGAACGGAATGTCACGTGGTTCACCCCAGCCATTCTCGAAACTATTAATTGTCGAATGTTAGGTAGTTGATATCGGGTTACCGAAAACAATTCTCGGAACTGTTAATTGTGGAATGTAGGATGTCAAATATCGTGGTTCACCCCAGCCATTCTCGGAACTATTAATTGTCGAATGTTAAGTGGTTGATATCGGGTTATCGAAAACAATTCTCGGAGCTGATATTTGAGGAATGTAGGGTGTCGAATATCAGACTGCAAGACGCTCAAGGTTAACCGAAACATTCCTGAGATAAGTACGTTGGGAACAGAAGGGTTTGCGTCTCCGCTATACCTCGACCGTCGGTAGGGGGGACGACAGCGAGACCAATGGTAAAGCCGCGTGATTTTGACCTTCGATCGATGAAACGGTCGATAAAGCAGCAAGATTTTGACCTTCGGCTGATAACACTGTCGGTAAGGTCAAACCTTCGATCGATAAAACGGTAGCGCCATTTTGATCTTCGGTCGGTACAGCGGACTGTGACGTCATCGCAAGAAAAGGGTTTGAGTCTGGGGAAAGTGTCGGTAAGTGTCGGTAACAGGAATCTATACGCAGAACTCTCCTTGATCTACTACTCGTTTGAACTATAGAATTGTTATATTAAACATTTCGTTAAAGTTATTATCACGAGATGCATAATTTTTTTCGAACTTACAATTGCATTTTTATTTACAAAGCTTGGATCAAACAACTATGGTACATTGTACCATATAACAATTCTATAGTTCAAACGATTCGTGAAAACTCATGTAAGTATATATCTAATTGTTTAATATTATTTATTGATCCATTTATTTCGTTAAATGGTGATTTCTCACTTTAAGACACAACTTTGATGCGCTGGTGGTTTGTTAATTTCATCGTTGTAAATCACCCAATTTTTGGTAGAATATCTATGAGTGTAGGAAAGACTGTGACGTGGCGGGTCTACCAGCCCGTCACCGACCCGCACCTCCACTCCCAGGCGGCCGCGTCAAGCGCTCTTAAAGAGCAAGGGAGAGTTCTGCCGTGCCGCCAATGAACAACCAGAGTTAGCTTTAAGATTCATGTATTGTTGCTAATGCTTTCTGTTACTCCCCCAACCCATTCTCTGAGGTGACCGCCACTGCCGCAGCCACTGCCGCCGCCAATGCCGACGCCATCCAACGACCACCCTGCGCTGCCGTCGCGGGAAACGCGGAGGGACCACAGGACGACCGGCGCGGAGTTCGAAGCCCCGGACCCAGTAGTCGCGCTGTTGCTTGCTCGGACCTCGATGCCGCCAAGGACATGCTGCCGCTGCCGCCCAGGGGTCGAGTTGCCTCCACCTGAGCCTCCGATAAGACCGGCCTTGCCACCCGGCACCCACAAATAACTGGACTCAGTCTCCCCCTGGGCTCGCCGATGCCGACCGGACATTTCCGCCTTCGCCAGACCACCCTCGCAACACGCAGCACAGCGCGGCGAACAGACCGGCTGCCTAGGCTCCCGCCGGTCTCTCGCCAATCTACCTATCATCCCCTCCCGTAGCGCCACCGCGGGATCGCGATCGCCGAGAGCCGGCGGCCACCTCACTCTCCCTTGTGCTGCGCTATTGAACGTATTGTAGCTCATCGTAGTGCCTAATCGTGTTGAATAATTATATTGAGAAATCGAAGTCGAGTTCTGTTGTGGCCCTTGCTCTGTATCTCTGCCGAGGAGGAACCGTTGCCGCTGTTTTGCTTTGGGAAGAACCGGGAGCTGTTTGCCGTAACAAGGTAGGCTGTCGCTATCCCGAATCTCGCTGGCTATAGATTCTCAACGGCCTGAGGCCATTTTTCCCTCTGTA
Organism: Diprion similis; assembly: GCF_021155765.1. Classification (NCBI taxonomy): domain Eukaryota; kingdom Metazoa; phylum Arthropoda; class Insecta; order Hymenoptera; family Diprionidae; genus Diprion; species Diprion similis. The sequence goes on from NC_060116.1 coordinate 1,824,068, forward strand.
ACAGGTTGCCGGCCGGCTTTGGTCGGCCATTTTGTGTGAAAGCCCGCGAGCCTCGTGGTAGCTAAGCTTTTCTACTCGATTGTATTTCTGATTTTAATTGCTACCTTGATTTGTTATAATTACGATAAGATATTCTGATTGTTCATCCGGTAAGCTTTTGCCGCTTTATTGTATCGTATACTTGGTAATAGATCGTGTACCGTGCCGCTTCCCGGCCGCGTACCGAGTACGTGAGTGTGAGAGAGAGAGAGAATCTGTGAGTGAGTGTGTGCGCCCGTGCCGTCGTTGCCGAGCGTAACTACCACCGTCAAGCAGCGACAGGCGACCGAGCCGATAATATAGAAAAAGTGAAGGAGGATTATCTCGTGTTTGTGAAGCCGTTAGATTGTTAGCAAGCTTGTTTTTAGAATTGTTCTGCCTTGGTTTGAGTTCTGAAATTGTTAACGAACTCGCTTCACCACGAGTCCGTAGTCGCATGCGTTATTGAATTGTTACTGATTTTATGCCGCTTATTACTCGCTTATCTTGGTCGCCTGCCGCTCGTCGCTTCTAGCTTATACTGCTTGATTTTGCCGTGTTCTATTGATTTGTTTAATTTTGTTGCTGTGTTATATTTTATGCTATTGTGTTTTATTTTTATTTATTTTTGAATCGTATCGAAGCGTACCGCCACCGATAAGACCGCTTGCCGCGTAAATAACTATTTTGTTGCCTTCTGCCTTGCCGTAACGGCACTATTTGTTAATAAACGCTGGTAATTACATCTATAATCATTCGATTATCATCTATACTATTTCACCTTCGCGCCCACGTTTCCCTCACCGCTAGCTAGTCGACTGTTTTTGTGTGTGCTTGCCCCTGCTATAGTTTCGCTTTGAGATTTGGTGGTGTGAGTTAGGTTCGCCGTTCGAGTCGGCGAACAAATACTATTGGACGGTAAATTTCGGAACTGGTAAGAGTGTATTCTCTTACGGCTCTCTCGAGCCTGGCGCCCAACACCTGTTCTGCAGTGCCGTCAATCTTTATTTTTTTCATCTTTCTATTGCCGTGTTGGTCAACGCCATTTTTGTAAACGAGCCTCTGTGCCGACCCCGCTTTCCCCCGGGCGAAGTAAAAAGCCCGTTACAAATTTGGCGCCCAACGTGGGGCCCACGAGGTGAAATAGGTGAATTTGGGGGAAAACCAGCTTGCCGATTGAATTTATAAATAATTAAATTGTACATAGAATTTTTAGTTCGGTGAGAAGAATTTCCCGGATTCGAATCGGACGGTTACGCTAGATTTTATTTTTCCGTTATTTATTTCTCCGTTATTTATTTCACTGTTATTTATTTCTGTGCTATCTATTCTGTACTTGTGCCTTACTGTACCTGTGAATTGCGGTCTCGCTCCAGCGCGCGGAGCGAGCCGAGTTTGTTTACGCTCGGCGACTGCGGCCGGTACGCCCTTGCCGTACCGTGCCGATCAGCCTGTTGCTTAGCCGAATATTAGTATCTATGTGTTTGCTAAGCGTGTGTGCGACTTTCTTTTGTTCGAGCTGTACATACGCGGTCTGCCGATAATTTCGAATTTGCTTGAGATACCGGGTGTTCTGTAAAATGTCGGAAGAAAATTGTGACTTGCCGCCTGGCGTGCCAGCGCTGGAAACTGTCGCTCAGGTGCGAATCTGGGCTGAAACTTTGGTATCGGAAGAGGTGAACGCATTTTTAACTTATTATGGTCTTTCGCGGGAGGGAACAATTTTAGTAAGACAAATACGGGCCGCATCTGCTTACGGGTTCATAAGAGGATGGTGGCGGACGTGGGCGCCATCGGAGGGACCACCACCGCGGGTGCCTCGCCGAAGGCTGCCGCCGCCCCCGTCCCTGTTCGACACGTGGCTTGCCGAAAGACAATCGGCGATGACCACCCAGTCTGGACCTGGTCCCGTGCCGATTAGTAGCTCAACCAACTTGCCGACACGACCCTCGACTACCATGCATGAGATGCCGCCTTCTAGATCATTGCCGACGCGAGTAAATTTTGGACCTTCTGTCGAAATCTTGCCATCTACCAGGGGGGAGGGACCCAGTGCCGAACCGACGAGTAGCTCGCCGTTAAGGCGCGGGGGAATCTCCGGGGTCATCCCGGAAGGAACCCGCCGACTCGCGGCGGACAACCCATTTTTAGCATACTGCTCCCACCCCGCTTCACCTGTCACAGCCTACGGGCCTGCCGCACCGATTACCGACCGCGTTCCGGATCCGTACGCATGCGTACACCACCTGCTTCCACCTCCAGCACCCCTGCCGGAGTATGGCTATCCGCACCATGCCGTTTTGCCGCCCGGGTCGCAACCGACTGGACTACCCCCGCGTTCGTATTCGCGTGCGCTCACGGAGCGTACCCGAAATTTACAAGATGTCGTGCGTTAATGGGGGGTGACTTATGCCGGGGAAAGAGATGCGAGTGCCGAAGAGTTTCTGGTTCGCGTTGCCGAGTGCCGACGCGGAACTGGCTTAACTGACGACGACCTTTTGGAGGCCATGCCGTTTTTGTTAACCGACACCGCGCGTAAATGGTACCGCCTTTCAGAACACCGATGGCTAGCGTAAGCCGAGTTCGTAGAAGACTTCCGTCGTCGTTTCGGGGGAGTAAATTTCCAGCACCGCCTACGAGATGAGATTAGGCGTCGATTCCAGGGTCCCGATGAACCAGTTGCCGATTTCATTCTAAATTTCCGCCTAATGCTCGGGCATATACAGCCCCCGTACCCGTATGCCGAACAGCTCGAACTCACCTACACGAACTTGCATCCCGACTTCCAGGCAACCATTCCCCGGGGTACCTTTAGAACCTTTGACGAACTTGAGCGTGCCGCCGAATCCGCCGAAGCCACCAGGGCATTACGAAGATTTGATACTCTGCCGCCGCGACCGGAAGAATCCGTTTTGCCGGAGTTCGCTTACCGGGCTCCGGTTCGCAATAGCCGATCGCGAATGGCCGCGGCCGCGGAAGTGGAGACCACCGTTAATTCGACCGCGACGGGGACAGGCGCTCCTGCGTCTGCCGGCGGAAGAAAGGTAGAACCTCAGGGGTGGCCCCGCCTGTGCAACTGGCCGCCGCGAGCGTGCCTGCCGTGCCGACCCAGGACCCCGTCGTCAGGGCTGGCAGCGCGACCGGCGAGAGATCGGCCGGGAGCATGGTTCCTCAGTTTCCTCGGCCCCGGGAGCCGCTCCCTCCAGAACGACTCCGCGAACGGGGTACCGGAGGACCTGCTGGAATTGTGGTGCGACCGGCCACTTTCAAAGGGAGTGCACCGTCAGGCCACGGCGACGGTATTGCCATGCTTGCGGGTACTCGGGGGTTAGTACTGAGAATTGCCCGTTTTGCCGGCAATCGAACTCGGGAAACGCCGCGGGGAATTAGGGGGGCGAGCTGCCGCTAATGCCCGATCTATAACGAACCAGCTCCCTGAATCTGAACCTGTTGCCGACCCTGCGCCTGTCTCTAGACCTGAAACTGCCTCCGAAACTGAACCTGCCGCTGAATCTGAAACCGAACCTGAACCTGCCGCTGAATCTGAAACCGAACCTGAACCTGAACCTGCCTCTGAAACCGAACCTGCACCCGAACCTGCCCCTGAAACTGAACCTGAACCTGCACCCGCATCTGAACCTGAATTAGTCAACGAACCTGTTTCTGTCCCTGTCCCCGTATTAGTCCCTGAAGCTGTCCCCAGTGCCGCCGAACCGCGTGTTATTGTGCCGGAATTTTGTAGCCCAGCCACTGCCGGCCATAATGACACCCGTTATTATTCAACCGTGAGCATCGACGGGAAGTCCGTCCACGCTCTCTTCGACCCGGGGAGTTGCCGCACGTATGTAGGGAGGTTAGCTTATTGCCGCTTCGCGGATGCGTTAGCCTTAACCTCTGGGTGTGGCCGACCCCAAGTCCTGTTGCCGAATAGCACGATCGAGGAGACGGAGGGAGAACTCGTGCTCAGCGTCCGCTTTGGCGCACTGTGTCGCGACCTAACGGTCAGATTTGCCTCGTCGTTTGAGTACGAATGTATCGTAGGAATCGATTTTGCCAAAGCCTTCGGCTTTACAGTAGATTTTGTCCATGGAGCGTGGCGTCTGGAGAATGGCTCGAGGGGTACCTTTTTACCCCGGCCGGACCTCCCGCCGCCCGAACCTCAAGAAGAAGTTTCTCCAGGCCCGCGAGGGCGAAGAACCAGATGACGACGTGCCGGAGTGAGGCCTCCCGTCTCCTCAGCCATGCCGAGTCGCTCTGAGGTGCCAGGGGGTGCAACATTTACCGAGGGATATCCCGTACCGTTGCCGATTCGCGCCGATGCCGTGTCGGATCTCGCGTTGCCTTCTCCAAGCGCGGGACTATCCGAACTAACCGTCAGCGAATCAGAACAACTCGCGTTATTCCTTGCCGAAAATGTGCCGCCTCCGATCTCACAACCAGGAGTCACCGATCTTGCCGTCCATCGCATTGATGTCCAGGGCCACGAGCCCATAAAGCAGCGCTATTACCCGGTGTCACCTAAGGTCGAAGCCGCGATGTACAAAGAAGTCGACGCGATGTTAGCTGCGGGAGTAATCGAGCCATCGCATAGCGATTGGTCCAGTCCGATCGTCATGATTAAGAAACCGAATGGAAAGTATCGATTTTGTTTAGACTTCCGCAAGGTGAATCAGGTCGCCAAGAAGGACGCGTACCCGCTGCCGTACATGACGGACATTTTAGATAAATTAAATGAGGCGCGTTACATCACGAAAATCGATCTTAGCCAAGCGTATTTCCAGATCCCGTTGAAGGAGGCAAGCCGCGAGATCACGGAATTTGCCGTGCCGGGTCGGGGTTTGTTTCAATTTAGGCGAATGCCATATGGATTGTCAGGGGCGCCTGCCACCTTCCAACGATTAATGGATAAGTTAATCGGAGCGGAAATGGAACCGCATACGTTTGTCTACCTTAATGACGTGATAATTGTTCACCGCACCTTTGCCGACCACCTAAATTGGGTAAAACGCGTGCTACATAAAATCAAAAGTGCCGGCCTGACAATCAATAGGGACAAGTGCGAGTTTTGTTGTTCTCAAGTCCAGTATTTAGGTGTTTTGGTCGATAAGGACGGCCTCCGTGCCGATCCAGATAAGATTCCCGCGATCGTAGAATACCCCGCACCCCGCACGGTCAAACAGGTGCGTCGCTTTTTGGGAATGGCTTCGTGGTACAGGCGGTTTATCAACAACTTTGCCGGAAGAGCCGAACCACTCACGCGTCTTCTCAAAAAGAGTCGTTCGTGGAAGTGGGGAGACGAACAAGAAGCCGCGTTCGAAGATTTAAAATCGGCCCTCACCACGGCGCCTACCTTAGCGTGCCCTGATTTTGCCGTGCCGTTCGTACTATAAACCGATGCGAGTAATACCGGAATCGGAGCCGTCCTCACCCAAACCATCGACGATGCCGAACATGTAATAGCTTATGCGAGCCGCGTATTATCAGACGCGGAACGAAACTATTCGGTCACCGAGCGTGAATGCCTTGCGATCATTTGGGCGATACGGAAGTTCCGTCCGTACCTGGAAGGCGACCATTTCACCGTCATCACGGATCACAGTAGCCTTCAATGGCTACGGAGCTTACAGAATCCGACGGGTCGACTAGCCCGCTGGGCCCTGGAGCTCCTGGAGTATGATTTCAAACCGATCCATCGAAAGGGTGCCTTACACCACGTGCCGGACGCGTTATCACGCATGTTTGAGGACGACACAGACCCAGTTGCCGCGATTCTGGAAACTGCCGACCCCTGGTACCGAAGATGAATAGAATTAGTTGCGACTCGCCCGACTCAATTTGCCGACTGGAAGGTGGAAGAGGGTCGCTTATATTTTCACAAAGTTGACCCGCATACAGATCCGTTATTGCCTGATTTAGACGCCTGGAAATTGGTATTGCCGTCCGAACTTCGCGCTGCCGTACTTGCCGAGGCTCATGCCGTGCCGACCGCGGGCCACTGGGGGTCGCGAAGACGCACGCTCGCCTCGCCCAGTTGTATCATTAGCCGGGGATGTATAAAGATGTTGCCGAATATGTCCGGGCCTGTCAGGTCTGCCAGGAGTGTAAAGTCGAACAGACCGGTCCCCGCGGACTCATGGGTAGGAGAATAGTAGAACAGCCCTGGCTGGTGGTTGCCGCAGATATCATGGGACCGTTTCCCAAAAGCCACCAGGGTTATACCTACATTCTCGTGTTGCAAGATCTCTTTTCGAAATGGGTCGAGTGTTGTCCGCTCCGGCGGGCAACAGCGAGCGCGGTCGTCAAGGCCCTCGAGGAGCTCGTCATATTTCGATGGGGAACCCCGGAGGTCCTGCTGACCGACAACGGGACGGAGTTCTCAAACAAACTTGTCACTGCCGCCTGCAAAGAGCTCGGAATATTCCAAACCACCATCCCGCCGTATCATGCACAGGCGAACCCTGTAGAGCGCGCGAATTGGACCATCAAAACCATGATAGTCTCCTTTGTAGAAAAAGACCACCAAAATTGGGACTTACACCTTGCCGAGTTTCGCTTTGCCGTAAATACCTCCGTGCATAGCAGCACTCGCGTTACGCCAGCCTTCTTAAATTTTGGCAGAGAGCTCCGACCCGCAAAATCGGAACGCAGGACCGTTGAAGGTCCTCCGGAGATTTTGCCGTTGCCGACTGCCGATTGGCACACGCGAATACAGCGCCTGCCGGAGCTACGAGACTGGGTAGCCAGAAATCTAGAAGAGGCGTCCGACAGACGCGCAAGGTACTACGACAGGGGCCGACGAAATGAGGCCTTCAGAGAAGGCGACGAAGTAATGCGGCGACAGCGGGTGCTGTCCTCGGCCGCGAACTTCATTGCCGCCAAACTGAGCCCGAAGTATAGCGGCCCGTATACCATAGTGCGCGTACGTTCACCTCTTGTCTACGATTTAGCTGATGCCCACGGGCGAATCTTAGGGAAAGTCCACTTGGATGATCTGAAACCGTACCATGCCGCGTTGATTAAAGAAACTGCCGCCGACGTAGTCGAGGATGTAGAGCCGAACCTGCCTAGAGTGAATGTCGAGAATGGAGTAAGTGTCGTACCGACCGAGCCCGAAACTGACCCTGCCTTGGTTACCCTGCCTCCTTCCCCTCAGGATGTCGCACTCCTACCGTCGGGGGCGAAGGGGCCGACAGCCGTGCCGTGCCGCTTCCTCGGACCACCCTCCGGGCTTTCCCCGGGAGGAGGAATCAGCGACCAGCCCGGTGCTAGATCGGGGCTTCGAGCCCCTCTACGGCCCGGACCCGGGAGAGGTGGCAACCCCCGAACCACGGCAGCCGCCACCGACGACGCTTCAACCCGCGACCAAGACCGACGCGGAGGAGGTGGCCGAGGCCATGGCCTGGATCCAGGCGATCCCCCCGGATCCGCGCCTCCTGCGCCACCCTACGCCTTGCGGTCCCTCGCGGCCCACCGCCCTGCCGATACCGTTGCCGGACCTGCGGGCGCCCCCGGGCTCCCTTATACGGTCCCCCGCAGTATACTTGGGGCTGCCGTCAAGGCAGGCGCCGGCTCCCGTGGCCGCCCTGGGCCCTCCTCGCGCCGCGGTCGCCCCCGCACGCGCGCACCACCCGCCCGGAGCCCGCCCGGCCCCGCGGCTGGAGCGTCTCCGCCCGCCTGTGGGCGAGTGCTATAACTGTGAGCGGGCGGGACATGACTTCGGTCAATGCCCCCGCCCGCTCACCCGGAAGTTTTGCTTCCGATGCGGGCTGCGGGAACACACCCTGAGGGAGTGCCCGTTTTGCCAAAACGCTTGGCGTCGTGGGGAGACGGGCCCCCACCTTCCGTGGGGGGAGGAACACCGCCGCCCCCGACTACACCCTCAGGGTGCCTCTCCCGCAGCCCCTCTGGCTCTGAGTGAGGACGCCATCGCACGGATCGTGCGCCGCGTCCTCACTGAGGCCACGGAGCGCCAGGGGGGCCACGCGGGCTAAACGCCGCCCTGCCGTCGTTTTTTTTTGTGTTTTATTTTTTTTTGTGTGTAGCTATTCGCTCACCTTGCCGCTGCCGTTTCGCTTCTTTACTCTTCTTTTCCTATCTCTTTTCTGCTTTCTCTTTCTCTTGCTTTTCTTTTGTGTAATTGCTGCTTTCGCTTAGGCACTTGCATTGTGCCGCTAGACGAGCCCCGTCTTGTCCGGGGTTGTTCCCCGTTTGACTGTAGGATTGTGCCGATAGGCATCCTCCTTCTGAGTGACGCGAGTTTCTGCCGTGCCGTTTGGGTTGCGGAGCACTTTCTAGTCATGACGCGGGTCGCCTAGTCACTCCCTCTGAGAACCAGTTCGCGATCGGAGTAAGCACCGTCACGCCAGCCCCAAGTACGGAGCGGGGACCCATTCTCTAGTCGCTTGTATATTGTTTTGCGTGAGGAGCTACACCCCTCACTGCCTGTATTGCCGCTATTTATATGTAACTGCCGACCTATATTGGGCCTGTGCCGAAACTGAGTGTGGATGTGTGAATGTGAACCGAATGAACTCAACGTACCGCATACTGCCGAGCCCGAGTGGGCCTCTCCCTCGTTACCTTTCTCGTTCTTAACCGCCACCAGACTCGCGGGCTCTTTATCCAAGCCAGTGGAGGTTCGGGTTGCGGAAGCCTACGAGGCTCCTTCTGAGCCCCGTACGTTCCGTCTTGGGGGGGGGTGTTGTGACGTGGCGGGTCTACCAGCCCGTCACCGACCCGCACCTCCACTCCCAGGCGGCCGCGTCAAGCGCTCTTAAAGAGCAAGGGAGAGTCCTGCCGTGCCGCAAATGAACAACCAGAGTTAGCTTTAAGATTCATGTATTGTTGCTAATGCTTTTTGTTACTCCCTCAACCCATTCTCTGAGGTGACCGCCACTGCCGCCACCACTGCCGCCGCCAATGCCGACGCCATCCAACGACCACCCTGCGCTGCCGTCGCGGAAAACGCGGAGGGACCACAGGACGACCGGCGCGGAGTTCGAAGCCCCGGACCCAGTAGTCGCGCTGTTGCTTGCTCGGACCTCGATGCCGTCAAGGACATGCTGCCGCTGCCGCCCAGGGGTCGAGTTGCCTCCACCTGAGCCTTCGACAAGACCGGCCTTGCCACCCGGCACCCACAAATAACCGGACTCAGTCTCCCCCTGGGCTCGCCGATGCCGACCGGACACTTCCGCCTTCGCCAGACCACCCTCGCAACACGCAGCACAGCGCGGCGAACAGACCGGCTGCCTAGGCTCCCGCCGGTCTCTCGCCAATCTACCTATCATCCCCTCCCGTAGCGCCACCGCGGGATCGCGATCGCCGAGGGCCGGCGGCCACCTCACTCTCCCTTGCGCTTCGCTATAAGTAGCAGTGTTTCGTAGAGCAATTAGCTGTCCGCGTTTTGAGCCTTACCGCCGTTCAATTGTACTGAGAAAGGATACCATAGTTTGTGCCGATTTCGCTTAACCCCGTTGAGACGAGTAACTGCCGGCTGTTCCCGAGAGGAAGACCAGACTTGTATGCCGTTAAAAGGTAGGCTGTCGCTATCCCGAATCTCGCTGGCCATAGACTCTCACCGGCCTCAGGCCATTTTTCCTTTTCGCAACAGGTTGCCGGCCGGCTCCGGTCGGCCATTTTGTGTGAAAGCCCGCGAGCCTCGTGGTAGCTAAGCTTCTCTAATTGATTAAATTATTGTTCTTGGTTGCTATTCTTATTTTATAATTAATATCATATGCTCTGGTTGTTCATTCGGTAATTTTTTGCCGCTTTATTGTAACGCATAATTTGTAATAGATCGTGTACCGTGCCGCTTCCCGGCCGCGTACCGAGTACGTGAGTGTGAGAGAGAGAGAGAATCTGTGAGTGAGTGTGTGCGCCCGTGCCGTCGTTGCCGAGCGTAACTACCACCGTCAAGCAGCGACAGGCGACCGTGCCGATAATATAGAAAAAGTGAAGGAGGATTACCTCGTGTTTGTGAAACCATTAGATTATTAGCAAGCTTGTTTCTAGAATTGTTCTGCCTTGGTTTGAGATTTGAAATTGTTAACGAACTTGCTCCACCACGAATCCGTAGTCGCACAAGCTATTGAATTGCTACTGATTTTATGCCGCTTATTATTCGCTTATCTTGGTCGCTTGCCGCTCGTCGCTTCTAGCTTATACTGCTTGATTTTGCCGTGTTCTATTGATCTGTTTAATTTTGTTGCTGTGTTATATTGTATGCTATTGTGTGTTATTTTTAGTTATTTTTGGAATTGTATCGAAGCGTACCGCCACCGATAAGACCGCTTGCCGTGTAAATAACCATTTTGTTGCCTTCTGCCTTGCCGTAACGGCACTAGTTGTTAATAAATGCTGGTAATTACATCTATAATCATTCGATTATTATATATACTATTTCACCTTCGCGCCCACGTTCCCCTCACCGCTAGCTAGTCGGCCGTTTTTGTGTGTGTTTGCCCTTGCCATAGTTTCGCTTGAGATTTGGTGGTGTGAGTTAGGTTCGCCGTTCGAGTCGGCGAACGAATGCTATTGGACGGTAAATTTTGACTCTGGTAAGAGTGTATTCTCTTACGGCTCTCTCGAGCCTGGCGCCCAACACCTGTTCTGCAGTGCCGTCAATCTTTATTCTTTTTTCATCTTTCTATTGCCGTGTTGGTCAACGCCATTTTTGTAAACGAGCCTCTGTGCCGACCCCGCTTTCCCCCGGGTGAAGTAAAAAGCACGTTACAATATATAGATATATATACAAATTGTATATATATATATTGTAACGTGCACGTTACAATATATACCGAGACCATCTCTAGAAACTAAACAGCAACTGCGCATGCGCCAAATAATTCAATCTCATTGGTCAGCGAAATTGCCCCGCGGCGTAATTTTCGTCAGCAAACCAAGGGGACCAACATACAAAAAATATGACAAGGCTGTGAATCTCTCGCGCCTAAAGTAGCGGATTGAGGTTATGTTAATATTTATTCCTATTTCGCGAGAATTGTCTAAGAATAGTGTCATTCAACAATACCGTCGTCGATATTCGAAGATATTCAATCGACATAATAAAGGCTCGAATGGAGAAACAAATATCAAAAGCTGCAGAAATTGGGTTAGTTATTTATTGAAGAAATCTGAAATAAAATGTGAAACGTCATCAACGAGTGGGAGTCTAGACAAACTGAGGCAGGTAAGTGAAAATATTGTTTATCTCAAAAAGATTCTTTATTCACATAAAATTAATAATAAGTACATTGTTGAAACCCAGTAGAAGGTAGCTCCGGAGTAGATTTCTTACAGTGCAGTACTCCAGAAACCAGTTATCAGTGCCGATGAACATGAAATGAGTAATTAAATCAGTAACAAGGAATAAAAATTAATTATTGATTGTAAACACAAAGTTTAGGAGCACAAAAAGTTAGCGATCACAGCAAACGTACTTGACAAATGTCCTAATACCCTCAAAAACCCTCAAAGACTCCGTTGAATAGTTGACAAAGTTTATGCAAGTCCATTGTACAACAGTCGATGTTCCGTTAACAAAGAAGAGTTCACCAGACATCCAAGTACGAAAAGATAAAAAGGACAACAGTTAATTTCACAGTGTAACTCATGTTACTAAAGAAAAATTAGGAAACAACGCAATAACGTACAGGACAATCATCCCATAGCTCAAGGAGACCAATCTTCACTTCCGTGATAAAAATAAATGGATCGTTGAATCTCAGTAGAAGGTGCCTCCGGAGTAGATTTGTTACAGTGCAGTGGTCCCGAAGCCAGTAATCCGTACCGATAAACATGAAATAAATAAATAAAATCAGTAACGAGAAATAAAAAAAAATTGGGTATCTTGAACACAAAGCTTAGGAGTACAAAAAGTAGCAAGTCACAGTAGACGTACCTGATGCAATACCCTAAAAAAATCCTCGCTGACTCCGTTGAATAGTTGACAAAGTTTACGCAACTCCAATGTACCACAGTCGATGTTCAGTTAACAAAGAAGGGTTGACCAGACATCCAAAAACAGAAAAAGAACAGCAGTCAATTTTACAGTCTAACTCGTATTATTGAAGGAAAAAGTAAACAAAACGATAACTTACCGGACAATCGTCCTACAACTCAAGGAGACCAATCTCAACTTCCCTACTGATCACCCATGATCATCTGGCCACTGGTTCCCTTTCAATAAATGCTCAAAATGCCCTCCAGCAGCTGCAGCGCAGTAACCGAGCCGATCGTAAAATGCATTTGTTGTGTTCGATATAACATCTGGCGACAGGTTCTGCAGAATGTCCAAAATTCTGGCTTGCAGTGCTGCAAGGCCTTCAATTCTACCTTGTGCATAGAGAACATTTTTCAAATGGCCCCACAAGCCATAGTCCAGAGGGGCGAGATCAGGGGAACGAGCTGGCCATTCCACCTCCGGGCTTCCTCTACCGATCCAACGTCCAGGGAACTCTTGGTCGAGGTAATCCCGGACGGCTCGTGTAAAGTGAGCCGGGGCTCCATCCTGCTGAAACCAAACAGGTTCGCCCTAAAATACAGAAAAAGACACGTTACTTTTAGTAAGCATAACAAGTATTTATTTCAAAATCACAGGGAGTCTGCTAATAAAAAGGCCCCCCTCACACGATAAGGTACACTCACGATTTCTTCAATCAGCCTAAGAGCTGGTACGATGTGGTCCCTAAGTAACCGAAGATACTTTTCACCGTTGAGGTTCCCATCGATGAAAAATGGCCCGATCAGCCGATTACCAATGGCGCCGAGCCAGACGTTGAGCTTCAACGGGTACTGCGTGCCGGCCTGAATGAACAGACGAGGGTTGCTTCGGCACCAGGCTCTGGTGTTCTGCCTGTTGGGTTTTCCGAGAAGTATCACCGTACTTTCATCGGAGAAACAAATGCGACTCAACAAGCCCTCATCTGCATTCAGACGTTCCATCATCTCTTGGCTGAAGCGAAGACGATTATCGCCATCACCAACCAAGAGTTCGTGATGTACTTGAAACTTGTACGATTTGTACTCAGCTTCACGCAGCACTCTTCTGACCGACGCCTTGGAAATCTCAAGCTCCTGTGCAACATGGCTGGTTGGCTTGAAGGGATCCTCTTCGATGGTCAAGCAGATGTCCAGCTTGGTATCCCAACTTAGTTGCCGGTTTGGCTGGACCACTTTCTTCGTCCTCTCGTCGACACTCCCAGTTTGCTCAAACTTCAGGACCATGTTCCTGATTGTCGCGATGGACGGTATCGGTCGATCCGGGTGGGCAGCCGCGAAATGATCTCTATTTTCCCGGTACGTCAGTCCTTGATGGTGATGCTTCACCAGCTCCACTTTTTCTTGAACAGAAAACTTGTAATTAGGCATTTTCAACCTGTAAAAAACTTCACAAAAGGATTACGATACTTATCAAACACGAGGTTCACCACGTGCAATCTTTTTGCAAAGTGGCCAGTTTACGCGCGCGGGAGAGTTTATATTCGCGGGTGGAGAAGTTGGGAAACTTTACAGATAGATGATTTGATTGGCTGATATCGGTCGCGACGTTGGTCTCATCCAATCAGATTGTGGTAGCTGCGTGATTTTCGCGCCCTCGCGGGTGTTTTTCAGTATGCACAGAATTATGATACGTACTATTGTCTGGCTAAATACCACGTGGTGATCTGTTTCTGACTTTCAGTTTAAGAAATCGATATCCTTCCTTATCATTACGTGGGAAAACATGGAAATGGTTCCGCGATGAGAACGGCGACGTTTAATTACCGCGTGTTCAGCGGTTCGGATAAACAAATTTTGATAACCTCGCGAGCATGATGTGACATTCGCGATTCGATGAATTTTGTTGATTTCGGGAAAATATGGACTATAAGAAAAATTAACAATTCAAAGTCAATAAATGGAACTTACAAACGCATCACCTGAAACGATATCCAACGATCGGTAACTCGTGATTGTAATTTTCGAACGTGGAGTCAGTTGATGTCACATGGCAATGAGTTACAATAACGTTCATTTTTCATGCAATTTTTTACAAATCAGTTGTGTCCAAAAATATTAGAAGCTCCTAACTGATCATGATACCTTCTAATATTTTCAGATAGGAAACAATCCATCATCGAAGTGGGACTAAAGTTGTCAGGCATCGAAGCGTGTAAGTAAATTTCTGATTCTGTGATCTTTGCATATGACAATATTTTCACGTGTATTTAATGATAAAATTCGTCTTTTTTGGTAGGCTCAAAGTTTCAAGTGTGGTTAATGGGAGGAAAATCATACCTTACCTAATGGTCCAAACGTTGATGGCAAGGACCCTGATTTCTCGATTGGTGCCACCATTCCAACCATCGACCCTGATTGTTCCGTTGTTTCATCAAGCAACAGATACCCAAGGGAATTTCTTCAGGTCGTCGCCACCTTCTGAACATCAGTTGAGACAAAACTAAAGAGCACGACACGCCACAGATCATGATTTCTAAATATTCGATCATTTTAGATTGATCGAGCCAATAGTAATAAGTTTGTTTTTCAACAGTTGCTACTAATTAATTTTGCCGAGGAATCATTCCGTGCACCATTGTAATCCAAGCGGTATTATTAGCTCGCATTTCTTTTCAAATTTTATTCTTTTTAGTTTTGATATTTTATTTCTTACTCTCTTGGTATTCAATTCAGATGAATAGTGTTTCAAGTCTTGAATCAGATTCTACGAATGAGTTTTGATAGGTAAATTGAACCAATCTCAATCTAACAATGTTGGATAACTTCAGTAGAAAATATCTTTGAAGCCAATATTAATTGACGGTATCATCTGACTAGCTAGTTGCAGCTATCATCCATGCTTCAGTCTCGTTCAACTCCAGCAACGTCTACAGAATGCATTCACTTACTAGTACACGTTACAAATGATCACTTGGTCTACAGTAGGATTTACTTGCTGGCTAACTTTTTTATTATGAATCTCTATCAGGGAGTTATCCGGTAACTTCTCGATAGCTTGAAACCAGATTCAATTTTACACTCTTACCATGGTCCTTCACTTAGACTGAAAGTTTGTGAATCTACATTTATTACAATTACTTCTGCATCCCATATTAACACTGTCCGAAACAAAAAAATCTCATCCTGAGATTGGAAATGGAACTCGCAACGCAAAAGTTATCTAGTGGCACAAGTTAAAAACAAGGAATTTTATAACGGTTTCAGCGACATAGGAATTCCTTCCGCATATTCATGTTACCGGATGATGTTCCGAGCACTATGAAGAAGATACTTTATTGGATTTAGGTTTGAGTCTATTGTTCTTAAATAACAGCAAGTAGGAGATTATTTGAGAAAATGTTTTCATGAACTTCGTTCAAAATTAGGTATTCATTTGTTTCAAAGGAACAAGGGCTAGAATCTTGAATTTGATAAGTTAATATCTTCATATTATTGATCTGAACATTTCTTTAAAACATGGTTATCCTGAAAGGTAATTGTGATACTGAGGTACATTTTGAAAATGTCTATTTTCAAATTGGGTCACAGAATGTTCCTCAGTTTTACTCTTCGGAATAGATTTTCTTTGTTTCGAACTGCACCAACATGAAATTCAGAAATTATTCCAGTAAATGAAATATTTTGATTTTAGTATTAGGTTCCTTTCATTTATTTAATCGAACATTGCTGAAAATTCACAGAATGAACTCGAATAATTATTGGGTAATTTTCTGTAGTCGTAACAACAATTTTGTTGAACTAAATTCTAGAAAAAGAGATTCACAGTTGTGTTATTAACGGTAAGATATTCCAATTTCTTGAACAATCAAGAATCATCAAATCTAATGTTACCTTCTGAAATTACCAGAGAGTGACAAAGTTGATTAAAAGATATGTTGCACGCGATATGAAATTAAAAGAAACTGTAAGACCCACAACTTCTTCCAACAACCAACAAAAGAAGTGATAATGTTTGCATGTGTCATGAATTGAATAGGGGGAGCAGATATCAGCGAATAGCAGAGATGCAATTATTCTTACTGCATTGTCTGTTGATAGAAAAAAATGTCATTTTTATTCTTAATGTATGAAGTAATGAAAATGATTGAATAAATTGTCCCTACTTACCTGCTTTGTTTCTTCCAAGCACCAAACATTTAAACAGATTTCTTGTTTCACTCGATTAAGACGAATTGTAAAAGAGCATTAGCATTAAATTCCGACCGTTCTTTCAAGAATCAACTTTCTGGCGCAATGACAAATACTTCCCAAGCCTTTGCGAGTCACTACCTCGATTATTTGACACTCTAACCTCAAAATAGCGTATGAACTACATGGCCGACAAAAACAAAGGTTGACAGCTGAAATTCGGGGTGGCCAGACTGCACGGACGGCGGATTTAAACTCGCGCATGCGCAGTTGCTGTATAGTTTCTAGAGATGGTCCCGGTATATATATATACAAATTGTATATATATATATTGTAACGTGCTTTTTACTTCACCCGGGGGAAAGCGGGGTCGGCACAGAGGCTCGTTTACAAAAATGGCGTTGACCAACACGGCCTCTGTGCCGACCCCGCTTTCCCCCGGGTGAAGTAAAAAGCACGTTACAATATATATATATATATACAAATTGTATATATATATATTGTAACGTGCACGTTACAATATATATATATATATACAAATTGTATATATATATATTGTAACGTGCTTTTTACTTCACCCGGGGGAAAGCGGGGTCGGCACAGAGGCTCGTTTACAAAAATAGCGTTGACCAACACGGCAATAGAAAGATGAAAAAAGAATAAAGATTGACGGCACTGCAGAACAGGTGTTGGGCGCCAGGCTCGAGAGAGCCGTAAGAGGATATACTCTCACCAGATTCGAAATTTACCGTCCAATAGTAATCGTTCGCCGACTCGAACGGCGAACCTAACTCACACCACCAAATCTCAAGCGAAACTATGGCAAGGGCAAACACACACAAAAACGGCCGACTAGCTAGCGGTGAGGGGAACGTGGGCGCGAAGGTGAAATAGTATATATAATAATCGAATGATTATAGATGTAATTACCAGCATTTATTAACAACTAGTGCCGTTACGGCAAGGCAGAAGGCAACAAAATGGTTATTTACACGGCAAGCGGTCTTATCGGTGGCGGTACGCTTCGATACAATTCCAAAAATAACTAAAAATAACACACAATAGCATACAATATAACACAGCAACAAAATTAAACAGATCAATAGAACACGGCAAAATCAAGCAGTATAAGCTAGAAGCGACGAGCGGCAAGCGACCAAGATAAGCGAATAATAAGCGGCATAAAATCAGTAGCAATTCAATAGCTCGTGCGACTACGGATTCGTGGTGGAGCAAGTTCGTTAACAATTTCAAATCTCAAACCAAGGCAGAACAATTCTAGAAACAAGCTTGCTAATAATCTAATGGTTTCACAAACACGAGGTAATCCTCCTTCACTTTTTCTATATTATCGGCACGGTCGCCTGTCGCTGCTTGACGGTGGTAGTTACGCTCGGCAACGACGGCACGGGCGCACACACTCACTCACAGATTCTCTCTCTCTCTCACACTCACGTACTCGGTACGCGGCCGGGAAGCGGCACGGTACACGATCTATTACAAATTATGCGTTACAATAAAGCGGCAAAAAATTACCGAATGAACAACCAGAGCATATGATATTAATTATAAAATAAGAATAGCAACCAAGAACAATAATTTAATCAATTAGAGAAGCTTAGCTACCACGAGGCTCGCGGGCTTTCACACAAAATGGCCGACCGGAGCCGGCCGGCAACCTGTTGCGAAAAGGAAAAATGGCCTGAGGCCGGTGAGAGTCTATGGCCAGCGAGATTCGGGATAGCGACAGCCTACCTTGTACGGCAAACAACGTCCGGTTCTCCACAAAACAAAAACGGCAACGGTTCCTCCTCGGCAGAGACGCAGAAAACAGCCAACAAAACTGAACTCGACTTCAATATTTCGATATACTTTTCACGCGAGAGTCCACTACGATGAGCTACAGAGCTATTCACAGTGCAGCGCAAGGGAGAGTGAGGTGGCCGCCGGCCCTCGGCGATCGCGATCCCGCGGTGGCGCTACGGGAGGGGATGATAGGTAGATTGGCGAGAGACCGGCGGGAGCCTAGGCAGCCGGTCTGTTCGCCGCGCTGTGCTGCGTGTTGCGAGGGTGGTCTGGCGAAGGCGGAAATGTCCGGTCGGCATTGGCGAGCCCAGGGGGAGACTGAGTCCGGTTATTTGTGGGTGCCGGGTGGCAAGGCCGGTCTTGTCGGAGGCTCAGGTGGAGGCAACTCGACCCCTGGGCGGTAGCGGCAGCATGTCCTTGACGGCATCGAGGTCCGAGCAAGCAACAGCGCGACTACTGGGTCCGGGGCTTCGAACTCCGCGCCGGTCGTCCTGTGGTCCCTCCGCGTTTCCCGCGACGGCAGCGCAGGGTGGTCGTTGGATGGCGTCGGCATTGGCGGCGGCAGTGGTGGCGGCAGTGGCGGTCACCTCAGAGAATGGGTTGGGGGAGTAACAAAAAGCATTAGCAACAATACATAAATCTTAAAGCTAACTCTGGTTGTTCATTTGCGGCACGGCAGGACTCTCCCTTGCTCTTAAGGAGCGCTTGACACGGCCGCCTGGGAGTGGAGGTGCGGGTCGGTGACGGGCTGGTAGACCCGCCACGTCACAACACCCCCCCCCAGACGGAACGTACGGGGCTCAGAAGGAGCCTCGTAGGCTTCCGCAACCCGAACCTCCACTGGCTTGGATAAAGAGCCCGCGAGTCTGGTGGCGGTTAAGAACGAGAAAGGTAACGAGGGAGAGGCCCACTCGGGCTCGGCAGTATGCGGTACGTTGAGTTCATTCGGTTCACATTCATACATCCACACTCAGTTTCGGCACAGGCCCAACATAGGTCGGCAGTTACATACAGATAACGGCAATACAGGCAGTGAGGGGCGTAGCTCCTCACGCAAAACAATATACAAACGACTAGAGAATGGGTCCCCGCTCCCTACCTGGGGCTGGCGTGACGGTGCTTACTCCGATCGCGAACTGGGTCTCAGAGGGAGCGACTAGGCGACTCGCGTCATGACTAGAAAGTGTTCCGCAACCCAAACGGCACGGCAGAAACTCGCGTCACTCAGAAGGAGGATGCCTATCGGCACAATCCTACAGTCAAACGGGGAACAACCCCGGACAAGACGGGGCTCGTCTAGCGGCACAATGCAAAGGCCTAAGCGAAAACGGCAATTACAAGAAAAGAAAACAAGAGAGAGAGAAAGCAGAAAAGAGATGAGAAAAGAAAAGTAAAGAAGTGAAACGGCAGCGGCAAGGTGAGCGAATAGCTACACACATCAAAAAAAAACAAAACACGAAGAGAAAAAAAAATGACGGCAGGGCGGCGCTTAGCCCGCGTGGCCCCCCCGGCGCTCCGTGGCCTCAGTGAGGACGCGGCGCACAATCCGTGCGATGGCGTCCTCACTGAGAGCCAGAGGGGCTGCGGGAGAGGCACCCTGAGGGTGTAGTCGGGGGCGGCGGTGTTCCTCCCCCCACGGAAGGTGGGGGCCCGTCTCCCCACGACGCCAAGCGTTTTGGCAAAACGGGCACTCCCTCAGGGTGTGTTCCCGCAGCCCGCATCGGAAACAGAACTTCCGGGTGAGCGGGCGGGGGCATTGACCGAAGTCATGTCCCGCCCGCTCACAATTATAGCACCTGCCCACCGGCGGGCGGAGGCGCTCCAGCCGCGGGGCCGGGCGAGCTCCAGGCGGGTGGTGCGCGCGTGCGGGGGCGACCGCGGCGCGAGGCGGGCCCAGGGCGGCCACGGGAGCCGGCGCCTGCCTTGACGGCAGCCCCAAGTATACGGCGGGGGACCGTATCAGTGAGCCCGGGGGCGCCCGCAGGTCCGGCAACGGCACCGGCGGGGCGGTAGGCCGCGAGGGACCGCAAGGCGTAGGGAGGCGCAGGAGGCGCGGATCCGGGGGGATCGCCTGGATCCAAGCCATAGCCTCGGCCACCTCCTCCGCGTCGGTCCGGGTCGCGGGTGGAACCATCGTCGGTGGCGGCTGCCGGGGTTCGGGGGTCGCCACCTCCTCCGGGTCCGGGCCGTAGAGCGGCTCGAAGCCCCAGTCCCCGGTTCCGGGGGTCGCCTCTTCTTCTTCCCGTGGGTCCTCCCGAGGAAAGCCCGGGGGATGGTCGGACGGGACGGCACGGCATGGTTGTCGGCCCCTTCGCCCCCGGCGGTAGGAGTGCGACATCCTGAGGGGAAGGAGGCAGGGTAACCAAGGCAGGGTCAGTTTCGGGCTCGGTCGGTACGACACTTACTCCATTCTCGACATTCACTCTCGGCAGGTTCGGCTCTACATCCTCGACTACGTCGGCGGCAGTTTCTTTAATCAACGCGGCATGGTACGGTTTCAGATCATCCAAGTGGACTTTCCCTAAGATTCGCCCGCGGGCATCAGCTAAATCGTAGACAAGAGGTGAACGTACGCGCACTATGGTATACGGGCCGCTATACTTCGGGCTCAGTTTGGCGGCAATGAAGTTCGCGGCCGAGGACAGCACCCGCTGTCGCCGCATTACTTCGTCGCCTTCTCTGAAGGCCTCATTTCGTCGGCCCCGGTCATAGTACCTTGCGCGTCTGTCGGACGCCTCTTCTAGATTTCTGGCTACCCAGTCTCGTAGCTCCGGCAGACGCTGTATTCGCGTGTGCCAATCGGCAGTCGGCAACGGCAAAATCTCCGGAGGACCTTCGACGGCCCTGCGTTCCGATTTTGCGGGTCGGAGCTCTCTGCCAAAATTTAGGAAGGCTGGCGTAACGCGAGTGCTGCTATGCACGGAGGTATTCACGGCAAAGCGAAACTCGGCAAGGTGTAAGTCCCAATTTTGGTGGTCTTTTTCTACGAAGGAGACGATCATGGTTTTGATGGTCCTATTCGCGCGCTCTACAGGGTTCGCCTGTGCATGATACGGCGGGATGGTAGTTTGGAATATTCCGAGCTCTTTGCAGGCGGCAGTGACAAGTTTGTTTGAGAACTCCGTCCCGTTGTCGGTCAGCAGGACCTCTGGGGTCCCCCATCGGAATATGACGAGCTCCTCGAGGGCCTTGACGACCGCGCTCGCTGTTGCCCGCCGGAGCGGACAACACTCGACCCATTTCGAAAAGAGATCTTGCAACACGAGAATGTAGGTATAACCCTGGTGGCTTTTGGGAAACGGTCCCATGATATCTGCGGCAACCACCAGCCAGGGCTGTTCCACTATTCTCCTACCCATGAGTCCGCGAGGGCCGGTCTGTTCGACTTTACACTCCTGGCAGACCTGACAGGCCCGGACATATTCGGCAACATCTTTATACATCCCCGGCCAATGATACAACTGGGCGAGGCGAGCGTGCGTCTTCGCGACCCCCAAGTGGCCCGCGGTCGGCACGGCATGAGCCTCGGCAAGTACGGCAGCGCGAAGTTCGGACGGCAATACCAATTTCCAGGCGTCTAAATCAGGCAATAACGGATCTGTATGCGGGTCAACTTTGTGGAAGTATAAGCGACCCTCTTCCACCTTCCAGTCGGCAAATTGAGTCGGGCGAGTCGCAACTAATTCTATTCGTCTTCGGTACCAGGGGTCGGCAGTTTCCAGAATCGCGGCAACTGGGTCTGTGTCGTCCTCAAACATGCGTGATAACGCGTCCGGCACGTGGTGTAAGGCACCCTTTCGATGGATCGGTTTGAAATCATACTCCAGGAGCTCCAGGGCCCAGCGGGCTAGTCGACCTGTCGGATTCTGTAAGCTCCGTAGCCATTGAAGGCTACTGTGATCCGTGATGACGGTGAAATGGTCGCCTTCCAGGTACGGACGGAACTTCCGTATCGCCCAGATGATCGCCAGGCATTCACGCTCGGTGACCGAATAGTTTCGTTCCGCGTCTGATAACACGCGGCTCGCATAAGCTATTACATGTTCGGCATCGTCGATGGTTTGGGTGAGGACGGCACCGATTCCGGTATTACTCGCATCGGTTTGTAGTACGAACGGCACGGCAAAATCAGGGCACGCTAAGGTAGGCGCCGTGGTGAGGGCCGATTTTAAGTCTTCGAACGCGGCTTCCTGTTCGCCTCCCCACTTCCACGAACGACTCTTTTTAAGGAGACGCGTGAGTGGTTCGGCTCTTTCGGCAAAGTTGTTGATAAACCGCCTGTACCACGAAGCTATTCCCAAAAAGCGACGCACCTGTTTGACCGTGCGGGGTGCGGGGTATTCTACGATCGCGGAAATCTTATCTGGATCGGCACGGAGGCCGTCCTTATCGACCAAAAAACCTAAATACTGGACTTGAGAACAACAAAACTCGCACTTGTCCCTATTGATTGTCAGGCCGGCACTTTTGATTTTATGTAGCACGCGTTTTACCCAATTTAGGTGGTCGGCAAAGGTGCGGTTAACAATTATCACGTCATCAAGGTAGACAAACACATGCGGTTTCATTTCCGCTCCGATTAACTTATCCATTAATCGTTGGAAGGTGGCAGGCGCCCCTGACAATCCATATGGCATTCGCCCAAATTGAAACAAACCCCGACCCGGCACGGTAAATGCCGTGATCTCGCGGCTTGCCTCCTCCAACGGGATCTGGAAATACGCTTGGCTGAGATCGATTTTCGTGATATAACGCGCCTCATTTAATTTATCTAAAATGTCCGTCATGTACGGCAGCGGGTACGCGTCCTTCTTGGCGACCTGATTCACCTTGCGGAAGTCTAAACAAAATCGATACTTTCCATTTGGTTTCTTAATCATGACGATCGGACTGGACCAATCGCTATGCGATGGCTCGATTACTCCCGCAGCTAGCATCGCGTCGACTTCTTCGTACATCGCGGCTTTGACCTTAGGTGACACCGGGTAATAGCGCTGCTTTATGGGCTCGTGGCCCTGGACATCAATACGATGGACGGCAAGATCGGTGACTCCTGGTTGTGAGATCGGAGGCGGCACATTTTCGGCAAGGAATAACGCGAGTTGTTCTGATTCGCTGACGGTTAGTTCGGATAGTCCCGCGCTTGGAGAAAGCAACGCGAGATCCGACACGGCATCGACGCGAATCGGCAACGGTACGGGATATCCCTCGGTGAATGTTGCACCCCCTGGCACCTCAGAGCGACTCGGCATGGCTGAGGAGACGGGAGGCCTCACTCCGGCACGTCGTCGTCTGGTTCTTCGCCCTCGTGGGCCTGGAGAAACTTCTTCTAGAGGTTCGGGTGGCGGGAGGTCCGGCCGGGGTAGAAAGGTACCCCTCGAGCCATTCTCCAGACGCCACGTTCCTCTAACAAAATCCACTGTAAAGCCGAAGGCTTTTGCAAAATCGATTCCTACGATACATTCGTACTCGAACGACGAGGCAAATCTGACCGTTAGGTCGCGGCACAGTGCGCCAAAGCGGACGCTGAGCACGAGTTCTCCCTCCGTCTCCTCGATCGTGCCATTCGGCAACAGGACTTGGGGTCGGCCACACCCAGAGGTTAAGGCTAACGCATCCGCGAAGCGGCAATAAGCTAACCTCCCTACATACGTGCGGCAACTCCCCGGGTCGAAGAGAGCGTGGACGGACTTCCCGTCGATGCTTACGGTTAAAAAATAACGGGTGTCATTATGGCCGGCAGTGACTGGGCTACAAAATTCCGGCACAATAACACGCGGTTCGGCGGCACTGGGGACAGCTTCAGGGACTAATACGGGGACAGGGACAGGAACAGGTACAGGTTCGTTGACTAATTCAGGTTCAGATGCGGGTGCAGGTTCAGGTTCAGTTTCAGGGGCAGGTTCGGGTGCAGGTTCGGTTTCAGAGGCAGGTTCAGGTTCAGGTTCGGTTTCAGATTCAGCGGCAGGTTCAGGTTCGGTTTCAGATTCAGCGGCAGGTTCAGGTTCGGTTTCAGATTCAGCGGCAGGTTCAGTTTCGTAGGCAGTTTCAGGTCCAGAGACAGGCGCAGGGTTGGCAACAGGTTCAGATTCAGGGAGCTGGTTCGTTATAAGTCGGGAATTAGCGGCAGCTCGCCCCCCTAATTCCCCGCGGCGTTTCCCGAGTTCGATTGCCGGCAAAACGGGCAATTCTCAGTACTAACCCCCGAGTACCCGCAAGCATGGCAATACCGTCGCCGTGGCCTGACGGTGCACTCCCTTTGAAAGTGGCCGGTCGCACCACAATTCCAGCAGGTCCCCCGGTACCCCGTTCGCGGAGTCGTTCTGGAGGGAGCGGCCCCCGGGGCCGAGGGGACCTGAGGAACCATGCTCCCGGCCGATCTCTCGCCGGTCGAGCTGCCAGCCCTGACGACGGTGTCCTGGGTCGGCACGGCAGGTACGCTCGCGGCGGCCAGTTGCACAGACGGTGCCACCCCCGAGGTCCTACCTTTCTTCCGGGCGGCAGACGCAGGAGCGCCTGTCCCCGTCGCGGTCGAATTAACGGTGGTCTCCACTTCCGCGGCCGCGGCCATTCGCGATCGGCTATTGCGAACCGGAGCCCGGTAAGCGAACTCCGGCAAAACGGATTCTTCCGGTCGCGGCGGCAGAGTATAAAATCTTCGTAAGGCCCTGGTGGCTTCGGCGGATTCGGCGGCACGCTCCAGTTCGTCAAAGGTTCTAAAGGTACCCCGGGGAATGGTTGCCTGGAAGTCGGGATGCAAGTTCGTGTAGGTGAGTTCGAGCTGTTCGGCATACGGGTACGGGGGCTGTATATGACCGAGCATTAGGCGGAAATTTAGGATGAAATCGGCAACTGGTTCATCGGGACCCTGGAATCGACGCCTAATCTCATCTCGTAGGCGGTGCTGGAAATTTACTCCCCCGAAACGACGACGGAAGTCTTCTACGAACTCGGCCCACGCTAGCCATCGGTGTTCTGAAAGGCGGTACCATTTACGCGCGGTGTCGGTTAATAAAAACGGCATGGCCTCCAGAAGGTCTTCGTCGGTTAATCCAGTTCCGCGTCGGCACTCGGCAACGCGAACCAGAAACTCTTCGGCACTCGCATCTCTTTCCCCGGCGTAAGTCACCCCCCATTTACGCACGACATCTTGTAAATTTCGGGTACGCTCCGTGAGCGCACGCGAATACGAACGCTGGGGTAGTCCAGTCGGTTGCGACCCGGGCGGCAAAACGGCATGGTGCGGATAGCCATACTCCGGCAGGGGTGCTGGAGGTGGAAGCAAGTGGTGTACGTAAGCGTACGGATCCGGAACGCGGTCGGTAATCGGTGCGGCAGTCCCGTAGGCTGTGACAGGTGAAGCGGGGTGGGAGCAGTATGCTAAAAATGGGTTGTCCGCCGCGAGTCGGCGGGTTCCTTCCGGGATGACCCCGGAGATTCCCCCGCGCCTCAACGGCGAGCTACTCGTCGGTTCGGCACTGGGTCCCTCCCCCCTGGTAGATGGCAAAATTTCGACAGAAGGTCCAAAATTTACTCGCGTCGGCAATGATCTAGAAGGCGGCATCTCATGCATGGTAGCCGATGGTCGTGTCGGCAAGTTGGTTGAGCTACTAATCGGCACGGGACCAGTTCCAGACTGGGTGGTCATCGCCGATTGTCTTTCGGCAAGCCACGTGTCGAACAGGGACGGGGGCGGCGGCAGCCTTCGGCGAGGCACCCGCGGTGGTGGTCCCTCCGATGGCGCCCACGTCCGCCACCATCCTCTTATGAACCCGTAAGCAGATGCGGCCCGTATTTGTCTTACTAAAATTGTTCCCTCCCGCGAAAGACCATAATAATTTAAAAACGCGTTCACCTCTTCCGATACCAAAGTTTCAGCCCAGATTCGCACCTGAGCGACAGTTTCTAGCGCTGGCACGCCAGGCGGCAAGTCACAATTTTCTTCCGACATTTTACAGAACACCCGGTATCTCAAGCAAATTCGAAATTATCGGCAGACCGCGTATGTAGAGCTCGAACAAAAGAAAGTCGCACACACGCTTAGCAAACACACAGATACTAATATTCGGCTAAGCAACAGGCTGATCGGCACGGCACGGTACGGCAAGGGCGTACCGGCCGCAGTCGCCGAGCGTAAACAAACTCGGCTCGCTCCGCGCGCTGGAGCGAGACCGCAATTCCCAGGTACAGAAAGGCACAAGTACAGAATAGATAACACAGAAATAAATAGCGGTTGAAATAAATAGCAGAAAAATAAATAACAGTGAAATAAATAACGGAGAAATAAATAACGGAAAAATAAAATCTAGCGTAACCGTCCGATTCGAATCCGGGAAATTCTTCTCGCCAGACTAAAAATTCTATGTACAATTTAATTATTTATAAATTCAATCGGCAAGCTGGTTTTCCCCAAAATTCACCTATTTCACCTCGTGGGCCCCACGTTGGGCGCCAAATTTGTAACGGGCTTTTTACTTCACCCGGGGGAAAGCGGGGTCGGCACAGAGGCTCGTTTACAAAAAGGGCGTTGACCAACACGGCAATAGAAAGATGGAAAAAGAATAAAGATTGACGGCACTGCAGAACAGGTGTTGGGCGCCAGGCTCGAGAGAGCCGTAAGAGAATACACTCTTACCAGAGTCAAAATTTACCGTCCAATAGCATTCGTTCGCCGACTCGAACGGCGAACCTAACTCACACCACCAAATCTCAAGCGAAACTATGGCAAGGGCAAACACACACAAAAACGGCCGACTAGCTAGCGGTGAGGGGAACGTGGGCGCGAAGGTGAAATAGTATATATAATAATCGAATGATTATAGATGTAATTACCAGCATTTATTAACAACTAGTGCCGTTACGGCAAGGCAGAAGGCAACAAAATGGTTATTTACACGGCAAGCGGTCTTATCGGTGGCGGTACGCTTCGATACAATTCCAAAAATAACTAAAAATAACACACAATAGCATACAATATAACACAGCAACAAAATTAAACAGATCAATAGAACACGGCAAAATCAAGCAGTATAAGCTAGAAGCGACGAGCGGCAAGCGACCAAGATAAGCGAATAATAAGCGGCATAAAATCAGTAGCAATTCAATAGCTTGTGCGACTACGGATTCGTGGTGGAGCAAGTTCGTTAACAATTTCAAATCTCAAACCAAGGCAGAACAATTCTAGAAACAAGCTTGCTAATAATCTAATGGTTTCACAAACACGAGGTAATCCTCCTTCACTTTTTCTATATTATCGGCACGGTCGCCTGTCGCTGCTTGACGGTGGTAGTTACGCTCGGCAACGACGGCACGGGCGCACACACTCACTCACAGATTCTCTCTCTCTCTCACACTCACGTACTCGGTACGCGGCCGGGAAGCGGCACGGTACACGATCTATTACAAATTATGCGTTACAATAAAGCGGCAAAAAATTACCGAATGAACAACCAGAGCATATGATATTAATTATAAAATAAGAATAGCAACCAAGAACAATAATTTAATCAATTAGAGAAGCTTAGCTACCACGAGGCTCGCGGGCTTTCACACAAAATGGCCGACCGGAGCCGGCCGGCAACCTGTTGCGAAAAGGAAAAATGGCCTGAGGCCGGTGAGAGTCTATGGCCAGCGAGATTCGGGATAGCGACAGCCTACCTTGTACGGCAAACAACGTCCGGTTCTCCACAAAACAAAAACGGCAACGGTTCCTCCTCGGCAGAGACGCAGAAAACAGCCAACAAAACTGAACTCGACTTCAATATTTCGATATACTTTTCACGCGAGAGTCCACTACGATGAGCTACAGAGCTATTCACAGTGCAGCGCAAGGGAGAGTGAGGTGGCCGCCGGCCCTCGGCGATCGCGATCCCGCGGTGGCGCTACGGGAGGGGATGATAGGTAGATTGGCGAGAGACCGGCGGGAGCCTAGGCAGCCGGTCTGTTCGCCGCGCTGTGCTGCGTGTTGCGAGGGTGGTCTGGCGAAGGCGGAAATGTCCGGTCGGCATTGGCGAGCCCAGGGGGAGACTGAGTCCGGTTATTTGTGGGTGCCGGGTGGCAAGGCCGGTCTTGTCGGAGGCTCAGGTGGAGGCAACTCGACCCCTGGGCGGTAGCGGCAGCATGTCCTTGACGGCATCGAGGTCCGAGCAAGCAACAGCGCGACTACTGGGTCCGGGGCTTCGAACTCCGCGCCGGTCGTCCTGTGGTCCCTCCGCGTTTCCCGCGACGGCAGCGCAGGGTGGTCGTTGGATGGCGTCGGCATTGGCGGCGGCAGTGGTGGCGGCAGTGGCGGTCACCTCAGAGAATGGGTTGGGGGAGTAACAAAAAGCATTAGCAACAATACATAAATCTTAAAGCTAACTCTGGTTGTTCATTTGCGGCACGGCAGGACTCTCCCTTGCTCTTTAAGAGCGCTTGACACGGCCGCCTGGGAGTGGAGGTGCGGGTCGGTGACGGGCTGGTAGACCCGCCACGTCACAACATATATATATATAAAGAAACTCACAGAGGTTTATATATATATATATTGTGACGTGGCGGGTCTACCAGCCCGTCACCGACCCGCACCTCCACTCCCAGGCGGCCGCGTCAAGCGCTCTTAAAGAGCAAGGGAGAGTATATATATATATATATATATATATAGGTCCCTTGTTGATGTTTGACCTTAAATAACTTTTGAAAACGTTCAATTTAGTTAAAAAAGTTATTTGAAGTCAAACATCAACAAAGGACCTATATATTGTAACGTTCGCCCTGTTGGCGCTGCAAGCTGCAGTGCAGACAGTGCGCCGGTGAGTTGTCTTTGTCCTTTTTATTTAGTCAAGTCTCTACACAATGATATTTTAGGTTATAGAACATCCAATCGTTAGTCAGTGCAAGGGTGTTAAGTTAGCAAAATCAGTGGCCTATCCTCAGCTAGGGTTTTATCCGTCGCCATTATCAAGCGCGGATTTCACTCGTTGCTCCTGATCTGGGCGCGGGTTTTATCCGTTGCTCGTCCATCTTCTATGAACCTAAGTTTGGCGCGGGTTTCATCGGTTGCCTTCGAGCGCGGGTTTCATGCGTTGCTCGTCCCTTTTCTATGATGCTAAGTTTGGCGCGGGTTTTATCCGTTGCTCTTCCCTAGCTATTTATTGGTTAGTATGCCGCTGAATAAAGTCACGATCCTATTTTCTTATGACTTTTAATTTATAGTTTTGGTATGAATTTCTAACAAAATATGTACAACTTAAATCGAATTAATCTCTAGTTGCAGCTGAATCCCTACTAGTAGCCTTATCCTATTCTTCACCACTTTGTGAATTTCTACTTCTAAATGGACGTATCCAACTTTATATTTATATTTAACAATTATGAGATAATAATTGAAAATACAAAAAAAAAAAAAAAACCAAAGAAACATTTATAAACTTGTGAAGGCAAAAGATTACTTCTAATCGATATTCGAATCTATTAGGTATGGATTGATTTAAATTCTCTGGGCAAAGCTATACTCAAACACCTATACTCTCAGCCGGGTTCTGACACTTGGTCTGAATTTTGTAAATCAAAAATGCATCGAGTCAGCCGGACCGGTTGCCGCCTCAGGTCTGCTGCCTGGTCTGCGGTTAGCCAGTTAGATATTTGGTTCCCAGCGTCACTGTTGTTCCGGGCCCCGGTCGCCGCGTCGTCCCCCTGTCGGTGTACGGTCGGTACTGTAATTTTTATAGCGAACCAAGTTCGCATTTTCGATATGACTTCTTCATATCCTGCTTGGAGGGCCGCGTCCGTCCAACAGGCTTGAGTAGTGATACCGAGTTACACTCTCAGTCTTACATACTGTACTGTCTATAACATCTCACAGACACAGTCAAATTGTGCCTCTGCGACGAAATTCACATTTCTTCTACGGGCGGCTAGGTGGTCTAGTGGAGTAAGTCTCCGGCTGAGCATCGCTAGATACCAGGTTCGATTCCTGGCTCCGTCGTTAATTTTTCAAGTCAACCAATTAATATTCGAAATAAAATTTTTCTAGGTCCTTATATATATATATAATATATATATATATAGGTCCTTTGTTGATGTTTGACCTCAAATAACTTTTGAAAACGTTCAATTTCCTACAAAAACATGTTTATGAATTTTCTGTACGATGCGTCGTTATATATATATATTATATGTCGGAGTATTTCAAATACGTGTCGATGTATTCTTTGACAAATCCTTGTTTATTTATCACATTGAAATTAATAAATAAGAACTTGAACTCTTGATGAGTCTGTAATATCAAGCGTCAAGCGTTATTTTGGTAAGCTATGAATATAGCATAGCGATGGAACTTAGTAACAAACAAATGGGTTGTTGATAACTACGCTTGAATGAAATCGACAGTCACGAAAAAACGAGAGAGTTGACCAGACGTGTCGGGATCGTTACGCTTGAAGATGAGTAACTTAAATCAGAAAGATCATTTTTCGTCTTCATCGCCTTTCCGAGGCTCTTCCTCGACATATATATATGTCGTAGATAGTAAAGGAGGATAGTGGTGGTCTGGAGAGTCACTCATAATTCTGAAGTTCACTATTCTTTTATTCTGTCAAAATAGACTTAAACTACTGTAGCAGCGGGTAGGAGTGTGGGGATTTCGAGACGCTCTCGGTCCTTCACGCTCGAGCCTCAGACTATCACTGATCTTTCGAGTCCCGACTTCCCCAAGGTAAACTTTTGGATTAAAGCCAGGTACCTTACCCCTCCCCTCTGCTATATTACAATGATCGGAACTTAAAATCAATACTCTCGTGTGGGTCTAAATCAAAACAAAAATAGTATGGCAGTTACGAGCGTCAAGCGCTGAGGCTGCCGGCTTCTTGCGCCGACATATATATATATATATATAGGTCCCTTGTTGATGTTTGACCTCAAATAACTTTTGAAAGAATAGATTTATCGTAAATTGACAACAGACCTTTTTTGTAGAACGTTCAATTTCATACAAAAACATGTTTATGAATTTTCTGTACGACGCGTCGTTATCTAGTTATAAAAATCGCAAGGAGCAAGAACCATTTTTGCCATGTTATTCTTATGGAAAGTAGAAAATCGCGATGAGGCACATCTAAATATCAATATTAAAATCTGAAATTTTTATGGTATTTCTTTTTCGTCATCTTGAACAATATTTTTAGTATACCATTGAAAAAAAAATAGTCAATTTTTTTGATGCAGTCTAGTGCGTATATAAGTAGGGTCATAAACATATATACATATAGGACATAATAAACTATATATATATATATAATATAATTTTGTGGAATTAGTATCAGTAGTAAAGATATAAGAGTTCTGGCGCACAATGGCGGCGTTTTGAGGGGGGGTTCCCCCCATTGCTAAGGGCCGGCCGGGCCGGCTGCAGCGGCGCGCGGCGGGCGGGGGGGGGGGGGGGGGGGGGTCCGCGAACGGCGCGCGAGGAACCCGCGGGAGGGGGGGGGGGATCCTGTCGGGTCCTGTTCGACGGCGGGAAGCTCGAAGTTAGATAACGCTAGGCCACTTGAGAAAAATTCCTGGAAATGCAGCCTTTCAGCTCATGCCGATAATGAATGCAGTTGGTGGTAATGTAAATAAATCTGTACATACTAAATTTTATCATAAATGCCGGATGCAGCTGTTGAAATAAATCTGTCACACATAAAAGATTCTTCAAAAATTATTAAAAAATGCCAGATGTCGGTTACGGGACGATGGAGAGCGGGGGCGGTGCATCAAAAATTTCCCCACGATATGCAGGTCGAGTCTTGTTTGATGGGAGAATCGTGGTGGGGATGGATGGTATATAAAATACGGTTTCATTTCGATAGTCACTCTGTTCTCATCGTCTTCTCGTCGTGAACTGTTCGTACTTGTGAAAAAAGAAACTCTCATCGACAACGCAATGGATTTGGGAAAAATCAACCACGCCAGCCGCCTGGAGAATCTGCTGACCAAGAAGATGTCGGAATTCGAAATTGGAGAGGTGTATAACGTCACCGGACTACGACTGGTCAAAACGAAATTCGGGGTACGTGTTCTGGCCGAGATTGAGGGGGAATACAACGTCTTCCTACCACCAAGAATCGCGAAAGTTCTGCAAGGAGATTCGAATCAGCTGACCGAAATGTGTGATATGGCTGGGACAAATTGTCTACAGCTGAAATACTTCGGGAAGAGTTCAACAAGTTTGAATTTTCGTGCAGTTACGTGCCATAGATAATTTACATCATCCCCTCCACTTCCATCAAATGCGAGGGGATAAAAGCTGGTGTGCGGGAACGAATAGTCAGTCTTCTACGGATATTTGAGAAACTACGAGCTTGGCATCCCTCTGCAACATGGAGATGATCCTGGACGTGCAATGTTTCATCGGTCAAGGCAACCAGCTTGTGCCCAAAGAAGTCGCAGCCATCTACATAAACGGTTCGGGTTTGGAGCACATCCTCATTAAACCACCATGTGATTTAACCAGCCTACCAATCGAATATAGAACTACTAACGCCTGGTTAACGCGCAATCATCACGGGATACCATGGAATGCCGGCAACAAATCTCACGATGAAGTACCGAAGATTCTGAGAAAAATTGTGAGAAATGCGTGTTACGTATACGTCAAAGGAGCAGAGAATAAAGCATGGTTGACGGAGATCCTCGGTGGCACCACGCCAGTTATTAATATGGAAGATTTGCACATCGAACCCCCTACACTGGTAAAATTGAAATATATGGAAGTGGCACCTATGCACGACCTAAACCACGGATACTTCCCATCGGACGATATTTGTAAATATGCGGAAGAAGGATCGATTTGGTATGATGACAACCCTGAATACATCCCGGAATACAACTGTGCCTTTGAGAACGTGCAGCGGCTGAGAAGTTGGTATTTGAAGGAGTGTACCGGCTCTCTCGAGAAATCACTCCGCTTGTACAAGGAATTGACTGGTTCAAGAGCAATGAGGTCTGAGGATATCGCTTTTTTGCCGAAAGAATTCGTCTACATGTTCGCATCAAATTCCATCAATGATGTGTGGGATAAGCTGCCTGAGAATATGAAAATGGACGCCAGCATCTACAGTTGCCGCAGATGTACCCTGCATTATATATCCGGACCCGATGGTGATATAGTGGACGGCCCAAACCCTCTGGTTAAAGACTGTTTGGAATGCAATCGTCTACCTAAAAAATGTAGGCAATATGTTTGAAAATACCAATAGAATTTACAACAATTACATCCCCGCTGATACATATAATTAGAATGCAGTATTCAATAAAATTATTAACATATTTAGAAAAAATAGAACTGATTGTAATTACATCCTAGCGCATACATAGAATTAAAATGTTATATGTAATAAGATTATTATTGGATTCATTACAATTATACGCATATCTTCATAACTTTTATCCGTTTTTGTGAAATAAATGTAAATATTATGAATTTCATTTGTGTGAAAATATATGATAAATAATTGTGTAATTTTTGTAATACATGATTTTACTCCCCGAAGTAATCCATAAAATCATCTTCATTATCACGAGATGTGGGGCCGGAAAAATTTTCTCAAAACACTTTACCCGAAAGACTCTTCTCGGAAGGTTTTCCCGTCAAACATCGTAAAACTTTGTAACATGGATCTGCACTGCCCGCCTTTGCTCAAGTGATTTTTCCCTACTAGATAGGTTGCACATGTGACTTTTCTCCAGTCCTTTTCGTCAGATCCCATAAACATAAATCACCCGGTCAAGAGTCTAGGGATCAGAATTCATCTCTATGCCGCTCGAAGCCGCTTTTCGTCAGCCGATTCTCTCACAGGGTATCTTCAACGTTTTATCTTTTTCACTGATAGGGTAGGGAATGGCGTGTGCAGGCTCAGACGTGGTTGACTACAATTTTTATCTTGGAGACTGCAGCTGCTGCAGAACGCGGAGCCCCCCCCCCCCCCCCCCCCCCCGCGATCCTTCGGCACAAGGACAGCACATCCATTGCAGGCTCGTCAGTCTTACACAACCCGTGAAAGTTAAAAGTTCAGAATATCATCGTCACCAACGTCAAAGTCATGGCCGCCGAAGCATACATGGGACTCGTCGAGCAGATGGGGAGGCGTACAATTTGTTGCGCGAGCAAACTCCCGGAGAAGGAAGTCACGATGTCTTTAATCATTGGATCGGTATTGGAGTGGCAAATATAAAAGTTTTGCAAGATATTCTACAACAGCCGAGAATGAGTGTGGGGGCGAAACAGCAAATTCAACATAAGATCTCCCTCATACAATCCTGGGTGGCAAAGATCCAGCAGGAACAGCGGCAGCACGGTTTGGTGATAGGCGGCAATATTGGCAGTTCTGCGAGTGTACAGTGGGATGATGTTGATAGTGCTTTTGCTAACCGAATTCGCACTGGCATTGTGACCAATCTTGGCCATAAGGAATTGGATGCCTTTCTGAGTGACGCGCAGCGGATTACCGTCGAAAAATTGAAGCTGGTGCAGCGTGATGAGGGAAACGTGAAGGTCAACGTCATACTGACGTGTAAATTCGAAAACGTGAAGCACGAGGGGGTCACCGCGGAAGTCAAAAACTTCAATACAACCAACGTGACGATCCTCCCCTCCAGTGATATAGACGGTTGGTTCGCGGAGACAAAGAACAAACTGTTCGTGAAGGTCGAAGATTTCGAACAACGCGATTCCGGCTGGAGTATGATCGAGATTTTAAATATTGCTGTAAACGTCAACCGGTACCAGCCTCTCGCCGCGGGGACTTCAACATTCGTCACGCAACCGGAGGACATTCAGCGCAAGAAGGCGGTGGTCAACGTGAAAAACGAAGACGAAAGATGTCTTCTCTGGGCCACAGCTGCAGCCCTCCACCCGGTCAACAAAGACGCTCAGAGGGTGCATCATTATCGTAGGCATATTTTAGAGTTCAACTGCACAGGTATCAAATTTCCCGCTACACTGCATGACGTGGAAAAGTTTGAGAAATTAAATAATTTGGAAATCAATGTATATGGAATAGAATCCGAAACCTTTTCACACCATGCAAAATCCACAAAAAGCGTCATCGTGCCAATTTATTTGAGTAAAAATTTGCACAGCGCAAACGCTGACACGATTCATCTTCTAATGCTTGAAAGTAGTAATTGTGCCGAGCATGATATGAACCGCGAATTCGCACCAAGATTCCACTTTGCTTGGATCAAAGATCTCTCGCGATTGGTTAGCAAACAATTGTCTAATTATAATGGTCAGCTGTTTATATGCGACAGATGCCTGTGTCACTTCGCTGTGAAAGGCGCCTACGACCACCATCGGCAGGATTGTATTATGTTGAATAAAGTGCGCATGGAATTTCCAAGATCTAAAGATTTAAATTTAAAGTATATACGACCGAGTTGAACGAAGTTGTTTTACATTGGGATGGAAAATTACTTTCTGATTTGTTGAAACATGAAGTAACAGAGAGATTACCCGTTGTACTGACCAATGGCAAAATTGAAAAACTTTTGGGTATACCCGAAATAGAGAATGGGAAAGGGAAAACCGTGGCTGACGCTATTTATTCGGTACTCGACGATTGGGGTCTCTCGCAATCAGTAAAAGCATTGTGTTGTAATACAACACCCTCAAATCTCGGCCAAGTGAAAGGTGCAGCAATCTTGCTAGAACAACTGTTAGAAAAAAATATTCTTTTTCTACCGTATCGGCATCACATATTCGAACTGATTTTGAGGAGTGTTTTTAAAGAGAAAATGCCCATAACCGTTGGTCCAAACGTATCAATTTTCAAAAAGTTCAGGGATGAATGGGGACAGTTAGACCAAAATAAATACAAAAGCGGTCTACATAATGTAAAAATCAGAAAAGCATTAATCGATAACATCGATGAGATCAATTCTTTTGTAGAACAAACTTTGCAGAAGAACCAACCACGAGACGACTATAAAGAGCTTTTAAAATTGACGTAGATATTTGTTGGAATAATTCCATCTCGTGGAATTGAATTCCGGTATCCAGGAGCACATCATCATGCTCGCTGGATGTCCAAAGCCATATATTGCTTGAAAATATATTTATTTCGAGAACAGTTCAATTGACCACAAAAGAACAGAATGCGATTGCTGATACTTGTATTTTCGTCGTGCTCGTCTATGTAAAAGCTTGGTTCACGGCTCCGGTTGCACCTGCAGCCCCCAATCACGATCTTTAGTTTTTAAAAAAACTTTCCGATTATGAATCAATTGATTCTGAGGTATCGCGCGTAACACTTGAAACATTTAAAAACCACTTATGGCACCTCAATCCAGAGACAGCCGCAATGTCTTTCTATGACGAAAAATTGTCAGTCGATGTAAAAAAAAAATGGTGACTGCTCTGAATACAAATAAGGAAACAGGTGAAGATTGTCCAAAACGATTGCAAATAACGTATGCAAGTACAGCTACTTTGGGCGATAAAGAAATGGATTATTTCATTACTGCATAATCACTTGAGTTTTTTGAAAGATTTAATATCAGTAAAAACTTTTTGAATATTGACCCGTCCATGTGGTTCGCAGACGAAAATTTCGCAGAAGGATTGAAAAAAGTGAAAGGTCTGAGAGTAGTCAACGATGCTGCAGAGAGAGCGGTTCGGCTTATAGAAGAGTGCAATAATGTTTTGACTAGAAATGAAGACCAGAAACAATTTGTACTGCAGGTCATAAGCGAGTATCGTAAAGAAACCCCTAATGCTGAGAAGCGAACGATTGTGCGAAATTATGAATATAATCTTCTATGTAAATAAATGAAATTTTTTTTGAATAATTGCATTATTGGTCTATATTGATGTACAATGTTGTTTTGTATTAATAAATCTAAACGAATTTCTTTTCTCAGTATATAGTTTTTGAATAATTTCACTTTTAAAAATCCACCTTTTGATCATGTGTCATCAATAAATTCTTCATTATAAAATGCCTTTTTTTTTAAATAATTTTGTGCTTACCGGCACGCTTTCCGGTTATCGCACAGGCCCTAGCTTGTGTAGAACG
This sequence comes from Diprion similis, assembly GCF_021155765.1. Lineage (NCBI taxonomy): Eukaryota > Metazoa > Arthropoda > Insecta > Hymenoptera > Diprionidae > Diprion > Diprion similis. The sequence continues at coordinate 1,861,057 of NC_060116.1, forward strand.
TTTTTTTTATTCATCTAGAGTCGAACTGGGGGAGGAATTTAAAAAAAAAAATTTCAACCCAAAATAAGGACCACCCTACTCATGTAACCGATTAAGGAGCGATTGTCTCGCGCTGCCCCGCCTGTTTTCAGTTTCTATGATTGGATAGTTTGCATACATGGTTTGCAACCGATTGTCATCTTGGATATATTTGACGGCAAGTGTCAATTTTGCAATTACCGAATTGCTTGACAAACCGATATTCCCACGAACCGACAAAGGCTACACTTCGAGCCGCGCAGAAAACGAAAGCTAGATAGATATATAATATATCATAGGAACTGAAAACAGGCGGGAGAGCGCGTGACAATCGCTCCTTTGCGCCCTCCCTAGCAGCGCTCCAAGAGGCTAAAATAATAACGATAAACGCCTTTTCGGGTTATAATTGTGTCGGTACATTTTTTGAGTTTTTTTTCTTAGTTTTTGAGTACACTTTCACATGATCTGAAAGAAAATTCAACTATGAGAAAAGTGCAAAAGTTTTGATTTTGAGTAGGGTCTTCCCTTAACTGTAATATCTCTTACTTTTTTTTTATCAATTGTAGTATTCTCGTCTTTTCGATCGATTATCGTACCTTATTGGTTTTATTTGCAAATTGCTGCGATTATTCCTTATTTATGTGATTATATTTTCCTCGCCGTACTATACTGTTCAACCTGAATTGTAACAATTAGTTTCTAAGAACCTTAGATTGTTCATTGCATGCTAGCCCACTTGTGACGAGGGGTGAGCCTCGCACTTATTTGGGGAAGGAAGGAGGGAGACGAGAGACGGAGAAGAGTAAAGTCACCCGCCGAAATCATGGAAAAGTAAAGAAATTTAATGTATATTTGGGGTCGGTTTCGATGGATCTTACGTGCTAAGTACCAAAGTGGTCGGTCCCGCGTGGCGGCTGGTCACGCCCCAGTCAATTAGCGTTTGCTTAAAATTATTTCCTTAAAACTACTTGCTCAAAACTACGACGGTGATACAAAAGAGGGTGTGAGTGAGAGGGTGTGTGTGTGAGTGTGTGTATGGGGGGATCTGATGAGGATGCAGTGGTGGGATGCGGTGACTGGCGTAGGAGATGCGTAGCGTCGTGGTTGCACGAGGCAATAAATGTGAATCAGCTGACCTTTTCTGTAGAGGATGCTTGGCGTCGCGTAGGCTTCCTTCTTTCTCGGTATCCAGCACAAGAGTGTCGTCTCCGGCCGGCCCGGCGCGTCTTCGGGTGCGCGTGGGCCGGTTCGGCGTTGTTCGGCCTCGCTCCGCGAGTTAGGGGCTTATTGTGACGTGCACGCGGGGTGCAACGTCACACACTTCACCCGCTTTGTAACCTACGCCGATTGTTATAACGAGTAATAGTATCGCGATTGCACCCGTTTTGCACCGCCAATCACACGAATAATTGTATCGATAACGTGTTACCTCTCAATTATATCTTTCTCTCTGGCCGCATTTAAATCCCTTGGCTAATCTTGTCAGTACGTTATGTACTGTGACGTGGCGGGTCTACCAGCCCGTCACCGACCCGCACCTCCACTCCCAGGCGGCCGCTTCAAGCACTCTTAAAGAGCAAGGGAGAGTCTTACCGTGCCGCCAATGAACAACCAGAGTTAGCTTGAAGATTTATGTATTATTGCTAATGCCTTTTGTTACTCCCCCAACCAATTCTTTGAGGTGACCGCCACTGCCGTCGCCACTGCCGTCGCAGAAAACCAGAGGGACCACGGGACGACCGGCGTGGAGTTCGAAACCCCGGACCCAGTAGTCGCGCTGTTGCTTGCATGACCATCGATGCCGCCCAGGACATACCGCTGCTACCGCCCAGGGGTCGATTACCTCCACCTCAGTCTCTGATGAGCCCGGCCTCGCCACCCGGCACCCACAAACCACCGGACTCAGTCTCCCCCTGGGCCCGCCGATGCCAAACGGACGATTCCGCCTTAGCGGGGCCACCCTCTCAACCCGCAGCACAGCGCGGCGAACAGACCGGCTGCCTAGGCTCTCGCCGGTCTATCGCCAAAATCTACCTATCATCCCCCCCCCCCCCCCCCCCCCCGTAGCGCCACCACGGGATCGCGATCGTCGAGGGCCGGCGGCCACCTCACTCTCCCTTGCGCTCTGAAACTGTTCATCACGATTCGCTTTGCTTTGAGTTTTGTTTTGTGCTTCTTGCTCGCTTTGCGCTTTATCCTGTTTCTTGCTGATTATTCGTGCCGGACTTTTCCGAGGAGACACCGATGCCGTTCTTTTTTGTGGAAAACCGGACCTGTGTGCCGTAAAAAGGTAGGCTGCCGTTACCCCGAGTCTCGCTGGCTGTAGATTCACAACGGCCTCAGGCCATTTATCGCTTGTAACAGGTTGCCGGCCGGCTTTGGTCGGCCATTTTGTATGAAAGTCCACATGCCTCGTGGTAGCTAAGCTTTTCTATTTGATTCTATTGTTGATCTTATTGGCTATTCTTAGTTTATAATTAACATTACATGCTCTGGTTGTTCATTCGGTAATTTTCTGCCGTTTTATCGTAACATATAACATGTAATAGATCGTCTACCGTGCCGCTTCCCGGCCGCATACCAGGTACGTGAGTGAGAGAGAGAGAGAGAGAGAGAGAGAGAATCTGTGAGTGAGTGTGTGCGCCCGTGCCGTTGTTGCCGAGCGTAACACCGTCAAGCGGCGGCAGGCGACCGTGCCGATTTTGAAGACGAGCGAAAGAGGATCATATTGTATTTGCGAAAATATTAGATTGCTAGTGAATTTGTTTTTTGGAATTGTTCTGCCTTATTTTGGAGTTTTGAAATTGTTAACGAGTTTGCTTCGCAACGATTCTATATTTGCATGATTTATCGAACTGTTAATGATTTTACGTCGCTTATTATTCGCCTAGTCGGTCGCTTGCCGCTCGTCACTTCTAGCTATTACTGCTTGATTTTTGCCGTGTTATATTGAATTGTTTAATTTTGTTGCTGAGTTATATTTTATTTTATTTTTATTTGTTTTTGAATTGTATCGAAGCGTACCGCCACCGATATGACCGCTTGCTGTGGATATATTTTATTTTCTGTGCTTTCTGCCTTGCCGTAACGGCTCTTTTTTTTTTAATAAATGCTGGTAATTACATCTATAATCATTTGATTATCTTCTATACTATTTCACCTTCACGCCCACGTTTCCCTCACCGCTAGCTAGTCGGCTGTTTTTGCGTGCTTGCCCCTGATATAGTTTTGATTTTCGAATTTGTCTGTGTGAGTTTGGTTCGCCGTTCGAGTCGGCGAACAAGTGCTATAGGACCGTAAATTTTGAACCTGGTAGGAGTATAGTCTCTTACGGCTCTCTCGAGCCTGGCGCCCAACACCTGTTCTGCAGTTCCGTCAATTATCACTTTTCCATCTTTCTACTGCCGTGTTGGTCAACGCCATTTTTGTAAACGAGCCTCTGTGCCGACCCCGCTTTCCCCCGGGTGAAGTAAAAAGCCCGTTACAGTACATAACGGTGAACTTTTCGACATCCTGAAGAATGCTCACATTGAAACAGGGCACGGTGGCGTTCACAAGATGTATGAAGTGATTCATCGGAAATATCAAGATGTTCAACGAAAAATTATTCAATCATTTCTGCAACATTGTAAAGTGTGCCAAAGAAAAAAATCTTTTCCGAAAAAGGGTGTCGTAGTGAAACCATTATTGTTGAAAGAAGTAAGTGCCCGGGCGCAAGTGGATCTCATTGATATGCAATCTTGCAAAGATCAAGACTACAAGTTTATTTTAAATTATCAAGAGCATTTGACTAAATTTGTACTCCTCAGGCCTTTAAAAACGAAGACCGCTGCAAAAGTGGCATACGTTTTAATTGACTTGTTTTGTGTATTCGGTGCTCCTGCAGTGCTTCAGCCAGATAATGGAAGTGAGTTCGTGAATTCGATCATAAATGAACTCTCGCTCTTGTGGCCTGGATTAAAAATTGTCCATGGGAAACCTCGCCACTCTCAGGAGCTAGGGAAGCGTAGAGAGATCAAATCGAGATGTGGAAGATATGCTGCGGGCGTGGATGACTGATAATAATACGACAAAATGGAGTGAGGGCTTGCGTTTCGTTCAATTTCAGAAAAACAATAGCTTCCATACGGGAATCAAGCAGTCACCCCACCGGGCGATCTTTGGTCGAGAAGCGAAATAAGGGTTGAAGGACTCGGCATTGCCACAAGAAATATTAGCATTATTCAATACGGAAGAAGAAATTGAAGAACTTCTAAATAATTCCACCTCCAGTTTATCTTCAATTCCTGAAGAAAAAACTATAGCCGAGACTCACGAGAGTATTAAGCGAAGTCATGAGGTTGCATTTCAAGGCCTGGAAAATCAAACAAAAAGAATGAGACTTGCTAGTGATGCTAAATTCAAACCGCTAGAGAGGGGAATGTCTGTATTATTACCGGTCCCCGATGTTGACAAGAGCAAGGCCGATTCAAGGAATTTAATAGGTAACTTGCTGATTCTATTTATTTTTCTCTTACTATGATTATCATTATTAAAGCTAGTATTATGATACAGGGGTCATCATGAATGTAACTAAAGATGGATTTTATAAGATCGGAACCCAGAGCGGAATTATTTCTGAATTATTTAGTAGGAATCGAATAGCCCCAGCTACGGCCGAATTTCTTCAGGGGAAGGATGTCCCTGAACAAACTACTTCTGTTAGAGCAGCCAATAACAAGTCTTCGTTGGTGGGAGGGCAAGGTTTCCTCCGATGCTCTTGTACTACTAAATGTAAAAATAACCGATGCATCTGTAGAAAGAACAATGTTTTATGTAACTCGCGTTGTCACAATTCTAGTTCGTGTTGCAATAAGTAATAAGTAAATGTATAGTATAAGACTCGATACATTCATTTTCATGTATTATGTTCTTGCAGCAGACAAAAAGAATAATTATCAATTTTCATTAATGTGAAACGTAAATATTTATTCGCTGGCCAACACACATATGTAATACATGTGATTAGTGCAGGATTGTACAAAGACTCTCGTACAATGCGCGCAGTGTACGGCATGAAACGTACATTGCGCGCACTGTACAGAATAACTTGTACAAACCCCGTATAAACCAGGATTGTACAAACGGCCCCGTACAATGCGCGCATTGTACGATTGCGGGGTTTGTACATAACAAATATACTTGATTATAAATACGAATTTATCACCTAACCTCTTTTCTCTCTTCAAAAGAACTGTCACGCTACAACATATACGGATACATACATACGCACTTCCCTTATATCATAAGATCAATATATCAATAATCAGACACTACGAACTCATATTTTAACCTCCCAAAGGATTCAGACTAGAATATCATTGCTAATTGTTTACGTATTATCTTACCTGCGTTCTTGACAATCCGCCACATGTTCTCACTAACATCTCCATATGCGAATTATCACCAACAATCCAATACCATCGCAACACCCGAGCAGCCGAGAAATCATTACGCTTATTCGCATATCAAATAGATACCATAAGCCGAGCCCGAGTTGATGAAACAAATTTGATTGTAAATAATATTATAATCCAATTGGAGCACGACTTTCCACAATTTCGAACCACCCGGTTACTCCGTCATTTCGAGCATTACATCTCACAAGCTGTAACAGTATTTTTGTCAGTCCGCCAGAGAGCATTTCTTGTACTATTACTCCGAACATTTTACTATGGTATCATTAACCGAAGCGAATTAATAAACGTTCAAGTCTGATAAAAATTCAAAACTTTTACTTTAAACCAAACGTACACGAATTACACACTCCTACCCCAGTCGCAGTCCTCGTCAGCTCGAGCAACGAAGGTAAGTTGACGTCTCAAATCAAAACTTGGTCGAAAACTAATCCGAGCAGTAATGCTTATTTATTTTCAATTCGAGATCAATCGACCATCCAGTTTCAGAGATACGCGAGTTTAAAATTCGACCAGATTAGCATTTTATCCGTAGGATCGAGGAGCACGTTTGGCATGTCACGAACAGAGGATAACGAAATAATCAATGAAGAAAGTTATGTAAGACAAATAGTTCATTAAGAAAAACATGAACACATATACATAAATCGGATGAAAACTAGTGATTTAATACAACAATATCTCTTGTACGTAAATTATATGTTATAAAATATTCTCATCACATAACCATACAAAAAGCATCATTGTTTAATACTGACCCAACTCATCGCGACCAGCGGTACATGTACGGTTATAGCATTTGAGAAATGGTGAACGTTTTACAGCAAATTCTTCTCATTCTGCTATGAACAACACAGAATTTTTGCTAACGTCGTCAATCGATATATTCTTACAAACTAATTTTCGCAGAGTAATCACGTCATACGACGCATCGTGAAAGTATTCTTCGGTAGACTTTTCATCGAAAATAAAGTTGGGTAATCGAAGAACCACCGGGAGGACACCGATATCTTCAGATGCACTTTCGGTAATCAAACTGTCGGCAAACCACAGTTATTCATCGGAGCATCGCCCGCCGTAGCACAGGTCGGCGCAGCAAACGTGGCAGGTTGGCCTTGCCCACGAGAGAAGCACGTCTACTCGGACCAGCGCGATCCAGGCCGTTGGACATCCTATCCTACCAGCAGAAGTGGTACAAGCATCAAATAGTGTCCTGTATATGTCTTACAATATCTGGCCGCATCACGCTTACAAGGAAGCACGTGCCGCAGGTATGGGATATTCGGTCCAGATATGGAGATGCGATTGTTACATCTCGTCACAAGTTGTTACGAAGGGATGGCGTTCCACCTACCAAAACAGAAACACGCATTAGCTTTGGGGTTGTGTCTCGCGATCGATGTATACAAACGTATCGACAGCGATCGTGATCTTAGCCAACGCGTCGGACGGCCGAACGCGATCAGCCAGACTATTATATCGAAAGAACTCACCGTACCTGTCAGACAAACGGGATCGAACAGCGTTTTTTGTTCCAGACGAAGCGGAACCGTGCCGAACTTGACGTAAAACGAAACCACCATGGCCGCTGCGGAAGCCTTACATCAAATAAGTTACTAGACTGCGGCTGCTTTTCACCGTCCATGGAAACTTACCTCGACGCTGCTGTGACGTCGGAGCGGCACTCCAGGAAAATTCCCCAAAACTGCCACTAGAGATTATCGCGCATGATTAGCTAGACTTCACATCAGTAGTTGTGGGTCGCCAATATCGATTAATCACTAGAGTGAAATGAACACAACTTGATCGAATTCGCGTAATTGGATATTAACGGAGAGTTGGAAATTGTTATAAATTATTAGAATAACATTTACCTTACCTTTTATGAGACGGCTTCTTCCGGAACTGTGGTATAGGCGTGATGAAGGAACTTGTTTTAAATGAACACAGAATTTAGATTTGGAATTGGTTTAAAGTAGAATATATTTTGATTGAACACACAGAATAAGAATGAACAAATTTTAATAATATAAAATTGGATAATGAATCGGACAGAGATTCGTTGTCGGAATGCAAATGCTAGAGGATTTTACCGCGAGGATCTACTGAGTAATTGTAGCTACTGGAGATAAAAACCAAGAGAGCGAATGATCGCTGGGTGCTCGTATTTATTCAGAGCGGCAACGATAGGGGTGTGAAATCCTCTCCTCGAGCATTGCCCCACACAACGCATTTCTTTCCCTTATTCTAAGAATTAAAACTAGGCTGATATGCTATGCTATGGGATTTATTGGAGTTGGGTGCAAAGTTGGACTTTGGACTGTGCCCCCAACTCTTTGCTCCATACCCCCTCTCTAAGATTGAGAACTAGAGTGGTATTCGTTTTTTAGGATTTGAATTAGTGTATGTTATGGGTATGAGTTTCATGTATATGTGTGTTGGTGCAACGCGCTAGTGTATTCGTCGATGGGCGCGCGGTCCCTTGGTAGTTGTACTGAAGGAGTAGGGGGTCTAACACAACTTTACGAGGTGGCCTTCGGGCGCGTAACGCGCGTATGCTCGAGATCGTCGCTTCCTAGGGTTGAATCCGTGTGAGCTTTACCTACATCATTATATTGGTTTTGATTTTATACAATGTCGGCGTTCTCGAGCGTACGGGGCGTTATATTACAAGCGTACTTTTATTTCTAGAATGTTCTAGTATGCTAGGGAATATAATGAAGGGTTATATAGAAGATAATTGATTAATTTGCTTGCTTAATGTTTAGCTGCGATACAAGAGCGTTCTCTAATATAATATTTGATATATTTTATAGAAGATAATTAATCCTGGAACACTATTATACTTCGTCTCCAAAAATACTGTGGATGTTTTGATTTTGATGATTTAATAATAGTCAATTCATTATTATTTTCCTGAGTTACCTTTTGATTGCTTCGCCCTACAGAATCATCCCGTGAGTTAGTTTACCTTCGGTGATTTTGTTATTATGTTACTGATACACTCTTCAGGTGGCGTTCTGTACGGTTCTGCAATAGGAGGTCTACGTTACCTCCAAAGTTTGGGCGCGTTACCTACAATACGGCGTTTTGGAAGGGAATGTTGAACAATTTGTATTTACGTATTTGGAGGTATCGCAGTCCCTGGCCTTTACAGGTTATTTCTCTAATGTTATTAATTCTATAATATATTGATTATATATCTTCATGTTATAGTCTTATCTATCTCGTGGGCTGTAGGCTGTAGCGTAGGTTGCCTATAATGTGGCTCTAAACTCCGTGTTTGCAACTAGGTATTGTATAATATTTCGATATAATGGTGTTAGTAAATTGTGATAATAAAATAATAATATCATAGTCTCCTGTAATGTGACGATCCTGTAATATGGTTTCTGGACTCTTGATTAATGATAATGGTTGTTATGCCTCATCTAGGGGCTTTCAGATGGTTAAGCAGTTCCCTTGAATGACTTTCTTACAGAGTTCTCACATTTAGGGTTTTGGTTAGTTGGTAACTAATGTTAGGGAATAATCATAAACAATAAAACGTACGGACGTTCCGGTCGGATGTTACACTGCCGCCGCGTCAAATTACCAGACCAACGTTACTAACACCTAGCAAGTCACTAAACTGCCGCACCTCTCTGCCGCTCATGAAATCTCACCCCAAGGACTCCGCGATAGCACGAGAGAGCGGTCCGAGAACGAAAGTTACCAGACGACCGGGTCGGATAACCCGTCGTACACTAGTATCCCAGTCGGTCATACGAAATTGCACAATCCGTGACAATTCGACGAACGAATTATACGCAACAAATCGAACGATTTATCGAAAACTGAACCGAAAATTATAGAAATGTTGGCTCCGTTATAAAGTTGGAACGAGTTCGGCTGTACCGCGACGTTGGCACCCGGAAGGCTAGAATGAGTTCGGCTCCGCGAAACCACAACACACACGCTGGTACGATTAACGACGACCAAAATCCGTTAAAAATGGTGCGGTCGTGTCAAACGCGGTGGCTGTCAATCGAATCTGCTGTTTTACGAATATTTTCTCAACGGCTAGAATCAAAAACTCTTTTTTCCGTTACTCCTCACAAAGATAAATGCTATAAAGCAGAGCTATTTTATGCAAACGATGCAGATGATACAAATTATGCTGATATTGCATTTTTGTGTCCTATCTTAGTGAAGGTTAATAGAGTCAACAAAATGTTTGAAAGAAAGAAGCAGACCATACGAAATTATGCGACGAGTTGACTGGTTTAATTAAAATCTTGGTTAGTAAAATTACGTTACCAGCAAACAAAGTAAATATTTTTTCGCAAAAGATTGAAGATTTTGTTGACAAAACGTTTTATCTAGGATATAAGTTTGAAACATTTATCTCAGGTATGGTTGCAAATGGATTTCCAAAAAATCAAGAATTATGGATACGTGAAAGGTGTATTCAATTTGTTCTGGATTTAATTTATGAAATAAAAGAAAGATTGCCTGACGACAACTTACGTATTATGAAAAAAGTAAATAGAAATAGTATTGATCACGCTTTAAACCATAACAATGAACCAATTATTGATTTGTTCCGTTCTTTTGGCAAAGACGAAGATTTTGTAGCAAAAACTGATGATCAGTGGCGTCGAATTCATCTTTTAAAGTGGTCAGAAACAAAAAACACCAACAAATTTTGGTATGAGGTTCTTGGCTTCAAAGATTCATTAGGAAATTCTAGAATTGATGAATTAGCCAGTTTGGCCATTTCATTATTGATACTTCCTAACTCCAATGCGGATGTAGAAAGATTATTGCGCACAATGAATCTTACTAGAACAAAACAACGTAATTGTATGAAGCCAGAAATGTTAAAAGCTACTTTAACTATTCGCGGAGGATTGACAAGGGAATCCAAATGCTGCAACGACTATGAACTGCCTGCTGATGTGATAAAAAAAATCGGTACAAATGAAGTTTACGTAGGGTCTACAGATCTCGATTACTCTATTGATGTTTTATCACACGAAGATAAATAGCTTTTTTACTTATGTTCTCTTTTGTTGGGTTGAAAAATTATATTTTATTGCTTATCGGACTGTATAAATTGGGGATAGGCTCGGATGAGCCGTCCAAGGACAAGACCTATCTTTGAAAATTAAAATATATTTTTGAAAACAATTATAAGATTTACAGCAGAACTAAAGGTTGGTATAGAAATAGAGAATGAATATTCGGGTTTTCACAATGAAAATGCCTTGGACGACGGAACTATCTGGAAAGTAAAGAAACAGTATTAATTTGTTGTTGATTGAAGAGGATAGACTGGTAATGTAATCGCAAGTCAAATTTTTATAGGTGAGTAGATGTCGTATTCAGAATAAAGCAGGGATGCAGAAAATGCTTTCAATATAGTAAACGATCAAGTCGTTTAGGGAAAATAGCGCGAACTAGGCGCTCCGGACCAGGTGCACGAACTCGGTGCAAGTAAGTACAATGCATGAATTAAATGCTCTCATGAAAAGTGCACGAACTAGGGGCCTTGAAATAGGTTGCACAAACTAGGTGCAGTTTTACTAGAAGAAGGATTTCGTTGTCAACCTGTAGATTAGTCCGGGGCGCGAAGCTGTAGTTTCCTCGGCGCTGGTCAGATGAGAAGTGCTTCTCGCTCCGTGGTGGCGCTTTTATAAGAGGCGGTTGGTCGGATCATCAAGCGCTCAACAGTCGCTCGGTGACGTCACCGATATAGAAGTACCGATTGAAAACTTATGTTCTCCCTTGCCGAGATGTACTTTTACGTGAGCATTCATTTATTGTTATAGGAGTGAGTTTGATAGCATAGATCCATACATGTAGAATTTATTAATCATAATACAACAAAAAAAAAGTGGGATAACTAGTTTCTAAACACGGACCAAGTAGAATATTTATATATTTTATTAATGAATGACTAAATTACATATAAATTATAAATTAGATCTGCTCAATATACGTTTATACTTATATGTATATTAAAATAGTCAAATATTGAAATATTGAATTAGTCCAATGTTAAAATATTCAAATAGTCAATCATTGAAATATTCAATGAGTCAAATATTTCAATATTTTTAAATGATTTAATAGTTACTATTTAAAGATTTTTATTTAATCTTTTTACTTATTGATAAATAAAAAAATATTTATTCATTGTTAGAACTTATATTAATGATAAATATCAATTTTCACATAACAGTAAAGTTTATTTGTTTTTTTCTTTTTTTACTCGATTTTATTAACGGTATATTGACGTCCAATGTTAATGTTATGTTACTATGTATTATAAAATGATAAAAAGATGCAAATTTTATCATAGATGTTCATTTAATACATACAAATAAGATAATTATTTTGAGGCAAATATTTGCGCGCTAAATGGAAATAAAATTTTTAATACAGTCCACAAGGGGAAAGTTTAGTGGTTTTTCAGTGGAATTGATTGGTCGTCTTAGTGGGAGAGAATTCAGAGTGTTGGCAACACTAGTCAGTACGCCATCCACCCTGCAAAGAGAAGCACGCATCGAACAGTACAATTCCGAGAGGTGTGTCTTTGAGTCTTTATTTATTTTCGAAGTTCTCGTGCCTACATAGCATGTCGAAAATCAAATAGTTGTGCGACAATCATGCATCGATACTCGTCTTTTTTCACAATTTCTCGCATCGTAAATAAAACTCCGGTGAAGATCCTTTTTTACGAAGATTGCGAAACGCATTGGCATACGGTACGAACAGTCAAACGGGCATATACGCGGGACAAGTCCAATATAACATAGTGTGCGATAAACGGGAAAAACCATGCACCGAGCCTACGTAAACAAACGACAACGCAGAATTTTCACGGCTTTCGGGCCGACGTAAACAAACGACAAAGTAAAATAATCACGGCTCACTCGGCACTCGAGCCGACGCAGGCGAGTGACAAACGGGAAAACCCACGGCTCGCTCGGCGCTCGAGCCGACGTCAACCAGGGGCGGATTTCCCAATAGGCTGAGTAGGCTATAGCCTAGGGCGGCAGAAATCAGGGGGCGGCAAAATTCAAAAGTGATATTTTTTCAAAATAGTAAGTAAATGTGGTACACGAAAATAGCTGAGCGCCATACGAATGGAAATGCATTTAACAAAAAATTTTCTTTCAGTAACAGAATTTATATAGTCAATGTCATAAGGATATTCTTTAAAAATAATGAGATTCATCGACTGAACATATTCGTGTATGTATTAAAAATATTTCCAGCTGCTTTCGAGCCCTTGCCTCCAGATTGTCTTTCGAATGAACTCGATATTTAATACAATGTAGGCATGCGCTGATCGTCACAGCCTGCCTGAGCCTGCTCGAACTTGCATCATGTGCAAGGAGCAAGGCTTGACTGTTACGTTTCGCAAATCGTATAAAAAGTTGAAGCGCTCATTTGGTCGATGACACTAGACGTGATTAAATCGTAGCAAGTGCGTGGTTACCTATTCGTGTAGTGAATCATTATTGTTTTTTCAGTGGGTTGTGAATGCTGTGATCGAGGTATTGTTCGTTATATTGTAGGTAAAGTAGATGATAAAATTATTACCTACGAGAAGTCGAGAGTTTATTTGTAGTTTCTAATCAAAAATTGACAGCGTAATTAAACAATAAAGTAGGTTGATATGTAATATTGGATTGTATGTTCCATCTTTTCTTTCAATTTCACGGAGCATCCGAAAATTTTGTTCCAAATCGGATGAAAAGAAATGTGCGTGAAATGTGGTTCCGTTCAGAAAATACTGAGATGCAGCTACAGTACCTAGAAAAATGATAAATTAATCTTAGTTACTTCAGCATTGTATTTCTGTGATTGAAAATGAATTCTGAAAAGATTGAATCACGTATAAAAATATTACAAAGTACCGAAAGAAGTATTATTCAATATTTTTTCTTATAATTGTTAACATCAGTTACTAATTTTAGTAACTCTTCATAACTTATTAACTTATATATTGTACATACATGTACATATTGTATATGATACATATGGGCATATGGATTTCGGTCTGCTGATTCAGAATATGAACTCTGTTTTTGCGTGTCACGTCGTTATTTCTTGTTATTCATACATACTTGGAGAGATGCTTTTCTAACAGTTTCAAAAGAGCAATCTAGTGAATTCATGTTTTCATCGTTGGTATGAAGATGCAGATTTTGAGAATGTATATACTTTGCTATGACAAGCTCAGCAAAAAGTACCCGTAATTCCTGCAAAACTTGTTTCTGAACTTTCAGCAACGTAAAAGATCCTGATTATGAACATATTGTCCAAGATATATCAAGTGACTAAAAAAACTTACGATGTAATATGACTCTAAAAGCTCACTTTATCTTAAATTGGCGGTAGTTTTTCATGTTATTGTAGTATTGTAAGAATGAGGATGGTTTCTAATATCATGTTGATTGTATTCATAAATTCTACGTTCCCAAATACCAAAATTCACAGAAAAAATCAGGGCAGGAAAATGTTTTTTTGTAGTGCTGTGAAGTATTATTGTGATAAACTTTAGATGTTCAAAAATTTCGAATTTCACATCCAAATATTGCTTTTTTTAGTCAACTATGATAACACTCCAGTAAAAGAACTCTCAGAGAAAAACGGAAATCTGTGTTATTGCTATCAACACTTTTGATGAAAGATTAGACGGTAGTATTTTTACTATGTTTGAAACAATTTCGTTTTTCATTCAATTTTTGCAACATGAAACACAAAGCCAAGCTCAAGTATATAAATTTTTCTTTCATTTTTACTTTTCGATGTAAAGTAGCACCCTTTGAATATTTTTTGGTCGTATCCACGTTTTATACAGATTTTTTCACGCAATTTGGAATAATATGTCCGATTTCCCCGCAAACTTAAAAAACAAGAGTCGAAAGTGAACCACCTGATATGGACAGTGACTTAAATAAAAAGTGGGTGATAATTTTATTTTCTACCTTATCCGATAGAATTCCAGTGTTTACAGTGCAGCCAGGACGCAGTCTGCTTGCGATTTTTTATTGGAAAAATGAGTGATGGGCGGCAAAAATTAAGTGGTTCCGAATACCGAAAACGAGCCAAGGTAAAGGCAGAAAAACAAGAGGATGTGCTCGAGAAGACGAGAAAATTGGACCAATTTTTCAATAGTTCTGTGGCCAGTGGAAGCCATCCGGCAAATGATGGTCCCACTTCTCTGCCAAGTGCAAATACCAGTCATCAACCTACCGAAGTTTCGAGTGAAACCACGGTCAGTGTTGCTGAAGGACAGGTGGAAAATTCAACTGAGAACTCCTGTTGCAATGGAAACAACGTCGGGTCTCTGAGTACAAGTATTGACGATAGCCATATTATACCTTTGACAAAAAAAGATGGTTATACTACTAGGGCTGATCTCCTGTCAGAATCACAGAATACTCAAACTAAGCTGCAATCCCTAGTGAGTAAGGATCCAGCTGAATGGACGATTGATAACATAATTAAGGATTACATGGCCATAAACGGCATACAACAGAATATGGACGCGGACTTTTCACGTAGCAAACGTGACTATGGTGACCAAACTCGCTATTTTTCAAAATCTTTGGTTGAACGTCAGTTGTTAAATGGGCAAAAAGCTCCTCGAAAATGGTTAATTTATTCGGAAAGTAAGGGGCGAGTCTATTGCGGACCATGTCGTGTATTCAATGGCGGAACTCAGTTTGGCGAACAAGGATATGATGATTGGAAAAATGCTGCTGCTCGGGTGGCAAATCATGAAAACTCATCCTCCCATAAATTGGCCATCTTAGATATGAAAAAGAGAGGACAACTTCTTGGCCGTATTGATAAACAACTAACGGCACAGCTTGATGAAGAGATTTCGTATTGGAAGAAAGTTCTGACACGAGTAGTAGCTACCGTGAAAGCTCTGGCTTCACGGGGGTTACCTTTCAGAGGTCATGACGAAAAATTTGCATCGCATCAAAATGGGAATTATATGATGGCATTAGAACTCATCGCTGAATTCGATCCCTTTTTAGCTGAGCACATTTCACGATACGGTAATCCAGGTAGGGGGCAGACGTCGTATCTGTCGTCCACGATCTGTGAGGAGTTCATCAGACTTATCGCCGATAAAGTCACAAGAACCATTTTAGAAGAAATTAAGTCAGCCAAATACTTCTCAATCATTGTTGATTCGACACCTGATATAACACATGTGGATCAACTCGTGCTTGTGGTTCGGTACGTACAAGGCAATGGTTCACCGGTTGAGCGTTTCCTCAAATTCATACCGAACACGGGACATAAGGCGCAAGACATGGCCAACGCTATTACATCAACATTGACCAAGCTTCGAATTGACATCACGAACTGCAGAGGTCAATCATACGACAACGCTTCGAACATGTCAGGCATATATAACGGACTGCAAGCCCAAATTAAAAAAATCACACCACAAGCAGAATACGTTCCGTGTGCAGCTCACTCGCTAAATCTGGTGGGGGAGTCTGCTGCAGAGAGTTCAGAAGAGGGTTGTAGATTCTTTGCACTGTTGCAGGAACTGTACAATTTTTTCACCGCGTCAACACATCGATGGGAAATTTTATCATCTGAATGTCGATCTAAGCAATGTTCAAAGCAAACAGTTACAGTCAAGAGCTTGTCGGCGACTCGCTGGTCAGCTCGCTCAGATGCTTGCAGAAGTCTATACGAATCATGGGAAGAAATTCTTAACGCACTTCTTCACATTGAACACGAAGAACAACAGAAAGCAACAGTTAGATGCGAAGCTAAAGGTATCCGACTGAAGCTTGAGCGTTTGGAAACCGCTTTCATGACAGTTTTTTGGAGTTCTCTGCTCAGGCCTTTCAACGTAGTGAATAAAGCTTTACAAGCTGTGAATGTTGATATACACAACGTTGTCCAGCTCTACGATTCATTGATCACTCTAGTTTCTGACACTCGTGAAACATTTGATGAAATAGAAGAGAAGGCAATGAAGATATCCGTGGCTCAGGAGTTCGAAGACGAAACAAAAAGAAAAAAGAAGCGAAAGCTTCAACCGGACGAGTCTGAAGAACGAGTGCATATAACTGGCCGAGAAAAACTACGAGTCTCCACATTTTTCGTAATCATTGATAGGCTTCTGTGCGAGCTTCGAAAGCGACGAGAGGCGTATCATCGGTTTCACGAAAAGTTTGCATTTCTCACAAATTTAAGGAACCTTAGCGAAGAAGAAGTGAGAGATAAAGCAAGTGCGTTGAAAAATTTCTACGTTGCTGATCTCGAGCAGAATTTTGTCGAAGAATGTCTGCAACTCCAGTTTCATTTATCTGCGACTCGGAAGAACCAGGATACTGCCTTGACATTATTGAAGTGGCTGCAAGAGGAAGACTTATATACCGAATATCCAAATGTTGATATAGCGCTACGGATCTGCGTTTGTACTCCTATTACAAACTGTTCTGGCGAACGTAGCTTTTCGTGGTTACGGCGAGTAAAAAATTATTTGCGTTCAACAATGACTGGAGATCGACTGAATGCACTTGCTATCCTCAGCATCGAGGCACAACTATTGGGATCATTGCATTGTGATGATATAATTGATACCTTTGCAAATAGAAAAGCTAGGCGTGTGGAAACTAGATAGCCGTAACCTACAACCCTGCTTTATTAACTGATAATAATCATTATAATATAATAATATAATAATAATCATTTTCGAACTGTCAGGTATCTTGTTTCACTTTACTTATCCTAC
Organism: Diprion similis; assembly: GCF_021155765.1. Classification (NCBI taxonomy): domain Eukaryota; kingdom Metazoa; phylum Arthropoda; class Insecta; order Hymenoptera; family Diprionidae; genus Diprion; species Diprion similis. Next base: position 1,878,301 of record NC_060116.1, read on the forward strand.
GTCTGGTGAAAAGGGCGGCATTTGCTCGCAAGCCTAGGGCGGCGGTTAGGCTTAATCCGCCCCTGACGTCAACAAACGACAAAGTAGCACGTTCACGGCTCACCCGGCGCTCGAGCCAACGTAAACAAACGACCAAGTCGAATATCCACAGCTCTCTCGGCGTTCAAGCCAACGTAAGCAAACGGCAAAGCACAATATTCACGGCTCACAAGGTGCTCGATCCAACGTAAACAAACGACCAAGTCGAATATCCACAGCTCGCTCGGCGCTCGAGCCAACGTAAACAAACCGCAAAGCAGAATATTCACAGGTCACCCGGCGATCGAGCCGACGTAAACAAACGACCAAGTCGAATATTCGCAGCTCTCTCGGCATTCGAGCTAACGTCAACAAACGGCAAAGCAGAATATTCACGGCTCACTCGGTGCTCGAGCCGATGTCAACAAACCACAAAGTAGCACGTCCACGGCTCACTCGGCGCTCGAGCCAACGTGAACAAACGGCAAAGCAGAATAATCACGGCTCACTCGGCGCTCGATACGACGTAAACAAATGCCAAAGTCGAATATCCACAGCTCGCTCGGTGCTCGATCCGACGTAAACAAACAACCAAGTCGAATTTCCACAATACGCTCGGCGCCCGAGCCGGCCATAAACAAGCGACGGAGTGGGATTACCCATGGCTCGCTCGGCTCTCGAGCCGGTCATAAAGTAACCACAAAATAGAATAACCACAATAGAGCGCACCGCCGACTATATTGGCGATATTCCACGAATATTACAATATAAACGCCCGCGTCAAACCCAAACTTTTCGTTAATATTATTCCTATACAAATGCATGTATTTTCCTCCCCATATTTTCACCTTCCGATTCAAGTCACTTCGTTTCAGTTCAATTTTATTCAATTTCAAGTTATTTTTCCTTCCGTTTCCACCAAAATTCAGGCTACATGTAATTTATTTCAATTTTCTTCCATTAATCTTGTTTTTTGTTTTTATATCCGCTTCAAGTCACTTTTCTGTTTGCTTTAACCCGCCGTTGCGCTATATATTGTTGTCTACTTTCACTTTTCACTTTATTTCGATTTTGCCATTTCCATTCGCTTGTCTTGCGTTATTGTTCTGTAAAATTATTTGCCTCCGCTGTTTCTCTTTTGATCTTCTTGTGTCCTGTATTGAATTTCAGTTACGTACGCATTTTTCATCCACTGTCGTCGCGATCTACGTGATATCGTTGATTCCCTAATACGCGTCCGGTACATAGTTGTAACTTCGACGCTTTGTCGCGTCGTTCGCTTCAAATGTGAATTATTAGGCGTACCTAATTTCACCACGGAATCGTCTTGACGTACGGATTATTTCTTCTGAACTACCGTCATGTTTTCCGTGACAGTCGAAAAAAGCCTATATACAATCATCCCACGACACGCAAATATTTTCGAAATCCAAACCTACGCGAACATTATCGGTATCGAACTAATTTTCACTACGCCGTACCTTTATTTCAATCGAGATAAGACCTTCACGCCAACACATATCAATCTCACGAGTCGTATTGTCTCTTTACAGCCGCATTATGAGCGAAACTAACGAAACGTACAGAGTCAAATCGGCCGATTCTGAAAGCAGCTGGGATATACCCCTATCCTAGGCCAGGAGAACACTGGTAAGTAGCGTTGTTGCAAAGCAGCAGCACAAGTGAAATCGAAAAGCTGTTAATTTTGCATTCCGTATCGTTTCGCAGGTTGCGCGGACCGCCGACCGGCCTGTCAAAGAAGAGGCAAACTCTGCAGAGTGGCGACTTCCCGTAAGTATGAAAATCTTTCAAAACTAGCAGTACAGGCACGTCCGCCCAGGAAAAAATTGCCAACCCTTACAATATGGCCAGTGATGGCGCGGCACTGGGCAACTAATCGTTGATGGTCAACGTTGGGCCCAAACCTGGGTCAATCTATTCACCATTGCTGAACCTATGCTCAGTTCAAGCATTGGCATATAACGAATGGCCAATTATGGGCTGATATTGTTTTGACGATGGCAAACGACCGTTGGTGATCAACGTTGCTCCAACCTTGGGCCAATGTTATTTGCCATTGCCGAACCCATGCTCAATTCAAGCATTGGAATACAACGAATTGCCAACTCTAGGCCGATATCGTTTTGACGATGGCAAACGACCGTTGGTGATTAACGTTGCCCCTACCTTGGGCCAACGTTATTTGCCATTGTCGAACCCATGCTCAATTCGAGCATTGGCAGGCAATGAATTGCCAACTCTAAGCCGGTATCGTTGTGACGATGGCAAACGACCGCTGGTAATCAACATTGCCCCGACCTTGGGCCAATGTTATTTGCTATTGCTGAACCCATGCTCAGTTTGAGCATATTTGGCGTCATATAATCAAACAACAAAACGATTAAGCTATTTTGAATTTTCATTTATTATTCGTTTGTGGATACATTATAAAAATATTTTTCATAAGTTTGTGAATTTCTATTGTTAAGATTTTTTATTGGAAAGGTTTCTTCATTCTTCGGAAACGATTGATTGTCATTATTAACTTTTGCATTTTTTTAAAAAAAACTTTATAGTGCACGCAGTGTGTAAATATGTAAAGATAATATATAACAGTGTAAATAATAAGTCACCAGTCATGTCGAAAAGATATTATAGTGTGAAGAAAGGTCGAGAATTAAATAAAATAACAAAAAATCAAAATACAGAAGAGGAGGTGGCGTACCAATATAAAGAAGAACTCGAGCACATTGTTGAAAATAAACAATTATCAACAGAAAAGTGCTCAGATATTCTGAATAATAAGCAATCGGATGGCGTATTCGATGAAGAATCTGATGAACAATCTATCGAAGAATTTTCGGAGCTATTGAGTGATTTGTCAACGGGTGGCGAAAATGAGAAATCCGATGAAGAATCTGAGCCTTGTCCTGTCGAAGTTCCGACATTAAAAGAAAAGCTGGTCGCTTTTGCACTAAAACATGCCGAAACGCTGCCACATAACATCCTCACAGATCTTCTGACATTACTTCGCTCTGAAGGATATGTAAACTTACCGAAAACAGCGCAGACACTTTTGGGTACTCGTCAGTACAAGAATGTGCAGCCAATGCTCAGTAAAAAAGGGACTCTAGGGAAATATGCGTACATTGGGATAGAAACCCAATGAAATAAAAAAATCTCTCCTGATATTTACACTGATACTCAAATCAATGTATTTGTAAATATAGATGGTGTCCAAGTGTACCGCAGTTCGAACAAACAATTCTGGCCCATCTTGATGAAAATTCATCACGATAATTTCGAATGTCGACCGTTCGTGATTGCAATTTACTTCGGCGATTCAAAGCCACACACTGTGTCTGAGTTTTTAAAAGACTTCGTTTTCGAAGCAGAGGCATTGATCACAGGTGGTGTCGTCGTTGCTGGAAAAAAATTCACGTTTCGGATCACTGCATTAATATGTGATTCACCGGCTCGATCATACCTCAAGTGCATCAAAAGCCCAGGAGGTTTCCATGCGTGTGAACGTTGTACTGTGAAAGGTGTCACCATCAACCGGAAGCGAGTGTATCCAAATCTTGATTGCCCAAAAAGAACGGAGGAATCATTCCACCTAAAAACAGATAAAAATCATCATTTGCCTAATCAGCTGACAGCGCTTCTTCAATTACCAGAATTCAACATTATCAAGTCCGTTCCGCTCGATTCGATGCACCTCCTATTTTTAGGAGTAATGAAATTACTGCTCGAAAAATGGACAGCTCGCAGTAGTCCTTCCCGGATGAAAAAATCAAAGCTGCGTATTTTCACTGAGTTGATGGCTTCGCTGGAATCGATGGTTCCAGCAGAATTTCAGCGAAAAGTCTTCGATGTGCAAGAAATAGCCAGATGGAAAGCGACTCAATATCGATTCATTCTCTTGTATTGCGGTCCTGTCATTTTACCACACGTATTGTCTAAAAATCAATACAAACATTTTTTACTTCTCTCGATGTCATGTCGTATCCTCTGCAGTTCGAAACATGTTTTAACACATGCCGACTATGCTAACGGTCTATTAAGAAAGTTCTTTCGACTCATGCCTTCACTATATGGACGTGATTCGCAGACTTTAAATTTTCATAATCTTCTTCATATAGCTGACGATGTAAAGCATTTTCAATTGCCGTTAACGATCATTTCGGCATTCTGGGCAGAAAGTTATCTTGGCAAATTGAAAAATCTTGTCCGCACTCCAAAAAATCCATTAGCGCAAGTGGTAAATAGATTATCCGAGCTCGATTCTCTTTCTACAACAAAAATTCAACAAAAAAAAAAATATTCAAAATGTCATTGTTAAAAACAATCACGTGATATCAATACAAGCGAGGGGTATGATCATTTCATCCATGCCTCCGAACAATGTAGTTCAGTTGAAAAATGGTGACATTTTGTTTGTGAGAAACGTATTGACTGCAAATGAAAAAAAAGATGCAAAAGACTGCAGTGCAGGAGAATTTTTCTTGATCGGGTCATTAATGACAAGAGTAACACATTTTTTCTCAGAACCGGATTTCTCGAATAAGTTTGGTTTATTTCAAATTCTCGAAAAATCTGAAGAAACAATTACACTTCCTTTCGAGGCAGTAGAATTTAAATGTATTCTCTTCGATATTAACCATACATTTTATGTAGTCACTTTACTTCATGTATAAAATAGTGAAAAAATGTTATCCGCAGTGCATCTGTAAAATAAAAAAATTCTTAACCAGTGATATTACTGTTTTATATATTTTTCTGCTGTTTTATTTTTCACTGTAATTGAAAGTATAAAATACAACATTTTTTGTAGAAAAATAATATAATAATCGTTAAAACAAAAAAAAAAAAAAAAATTGAAGGATATTTGACAAAAAGGAATTTGAATATTTTTGAAAAAATGAAATGTCGCATGATGAATGGAAATTTCTCCGATATTTCAATATGAGTGAAATCAATTTCAAAAGAAATAAAGTATAGAACTATCAATGAAAAATCAATTCAAGAAAAAAGTAGAGTTAAAATGAGAACGATAATATATTTTAATAAATAATGCAATATTGGTATACTTACTTATTTGTAAAAAATAATTATATGACGATTATTGGCGGCTAGCCGGCATTGTCAGTTAACCAATGTGCGCCCGAGCGTAAAATATTAATGCGCAAACTCTCAACCTCAACGTCTCAATACGAGGTACATATACCGGTAACCGTAGCACGCTCTCACGTTCTTCTCGTCTCATTTTTTGTCGCGCCACATGGTCGTTCATCGTTATATATTATATCGCTTTTCAAAGTAAAAGGAAAAAAACAAGGTAAGTTTCTATTTATTTACTGTGTCTCGTGTTTTTACTTTTTGAAAGTAAATATTCGATTGCTTTTTGGATAATTGTGCGTTATTATCTTTCAAGATATAACGTTTCTAACCTCCAAACATAACCTATTCATTTTTAGCATGGCATGTACACGGGAAACAGGCGCAAGATTTCTCATCGTAGAATTCAACGAAAATGTTGGTGACCAGCCCGTCGTAGATTTGGTTCCTACATCGTGGGTCGATACAGATGACGAAGATCAGGGGTGCTGGTATCCTGAGAATGTCACCGCGAAGAAAATTCGCAAGTGGGTTGAGCAGGAGAAGGAGCCGGCATCAAATTGGAAGAAATATTCGATTACAAAAATAATCAGCCGTGCACGTAAGTTTATAAAGTTTAATCCTAATTGAAAGAAAACCCTTCTCTTTATGTAAGAACTTTTCATTTTTTTTTTAATACCTACCAGCGTCAAGACGCTGCTACGTCTATCACTCTTTTTTTTTCTTTAGTATTTTTAAATAAATTGCATTTCATTTATGCCAGGTAATTTCGAGCAAGGGACCCGTCGCCTGGAACGAGCGCTCAATTGCTGTGAAGAGCATACTACAGATGGGGACAGCGAGCCAGGCGATAACATCGAAATATTATCGATGCAGCAGCTGTCAAATACTTTATCCGATAATACGCTTTTGCCTGAGATCGGCGATGTTTCGCTTGCAGTAAATCTTTTTGGTATGTATATTTCGATATTTCTTAAATAAAAATTTGAGTTCTTTTGTTAATGAAAGATTTTTTAAATTTGTTTAGATGGAAGATTGCCAACAATGACGCTGGTCAATGAAAGTTTGCCCGCAGAGCAACTTGGGCCGATACAAAATTCAAACAACGATGCAGGTATAATATTCTCCTCCGCTGCATGGAACAATTATTTTGTAGAAAATACCTTGAAAAAATAGGAAAAAAACAATTCAATCGAGAAGCGCAATTTGGTCTATTTTTCGACAATTTATAGACAGCTAAAAAAAAATCATATCTTATTGGTTAAAGGATAGAATATTCTGAAAAAACCAAGAGTTTTTTTTAATAGATATAACAACCGAAAAATCTTTGAATCAAATAAACAAAAGAAAAGTAAATAGTTATTGGCTTTCTACAATTGCTAACCACAATTTAATTTTTTTTACCACAACCGCTGCTCAGCGTTGCTCAGCGCTAAATTTTGGTTAGCAATTGTAGAAAGCCAATAACTATTTACTTTTCTTTAGTTTATTTGATTCGACATTCTTTCGGTTGTTATATCTATTTAAAAAAACTCTTCGATTTTTTCAGAATGTTCCACCCATTAACCAATAAGATATGATTTTTTTGTGCCGTCTATAAATTATCGAAAAATAGACCAAATTATGCTTCTCAATTTTTTATTTTCGTATTTTTTCAAGGTATTTTATAAGAAATAATTGATGTTTTTCTTTTTGAAAATATCTTGGAAAAATACCAAAAAAAGAACGATTGAGAAGCGTCAGTTAGTCTATTTTTCAGCCGTGTATAACTTGTGAAAAAGACCAAATGATGCTTCTCAATTGTTTTTTTTTCCGTATTTTTCCAAGATATTTTCAAAAAGAATAACATCAATTATTTTTGATAAAATACCTTAAAAGAATACAAAAATAAAAATTTAAGAAGCATAATTTGGTCTATTTTTCGACAAGTTTATAAACGGCTGAAAAAAAATCATATCTTATAGGTTAATGGGTAGAACATTCGGAAAAAATCAAGAGTTTTTTTTTTAATGGATATAACAACCGAAAAAATTTTGAATCAAATAAACTAAAGAAAAGTAAATAGTTATTGGCTTTCTACAATTGCTAACCAAAATTTTATTTTTTTAACCACGACCGCTGCTCAGCGTTGCTCAGCGCTAACATTTTGGTTAGCAATTGTAGAAAGCCAACAACTATTTACTTTTCTTTAGTTTATTTGATTCAAAATTCTTTTAGTTATTATATCCATTCAAAAGAACTCTTGATTTTTTCCGAATGTTCTACCCATTAACCAATAAGATATGATTTTTTTCAGCCGTCTATAAATTGTCGAAAAATAGACCAAATTATGATTCTCAATTTTTTATTTTCGTATTTTTTCAAGGTATTTAAAAAAAAATAATTGATATTTTTCTTTTTGAAAATATCTTGGAAAAATATAAGAAAAAAAAAAAAACAATTGAGAAGCAACAATTGGTCTATTTTTCACAAGTTGTACACGGTTGAAAAAAAATCATATCTTATTGGTTAGTGTGTTGAAAATTCTGAAAAAAATCAAGAAAGTTTTTTTTAAATAGATATAACAAGTCGAAACATTTTGAGTCAAATAAACTAAAGAAAAGTAAATAGTTATTGGCTTTCTACAATTGTTAAACACAATTTATAATATAACATTTTTATAAATTACCATTTTCATTTGTAATATTTTTATTATGTTTTTCAGGTTTATCGAAAGATTATTTTCTCCAAGCGCTTTCTGCAATGGAGACAAGAATTTCAAAAAACATCACTGGAGCCAAACGATCGATATTGTATGATATGAACAAAAAAATTGACGAGCTCAAAAATATGATCGCGATGACTCTTCAAGTACAACCCGAAACCGATGATGGAACTAACTCAACGAGGGCACAACTAAATGATGTGCTACCATTCGCTTCTCAGGAAGCTTTTATCGAATTCGACCGAACAATTGCAGTGTCTGATGACAAGCGTAATGCTCTGGTACGTATATATTTTCTGAAAATAATGTAATGTGTTTTTACTTTTCTAATTTCTACTAATATTTTACATTTCAGAAAAACGTGATCACGTCATTGATTTTTGGATCTTGCAACATCAAAAGTGCGTTCAATCGTACAATGCCAGCTCTCATCGCTATAGACGTGCAACTGCAATATAGCGGATGTGGACGGAAGACTAAAAACAACCCAGGCAAACTTTCTTTTGCAGCGACGAACACTTTCAAGTGCATTCGAGGTATGTTTATATGTATTTTACCATCAAAAATAATTGGTCTGCGTAACAATATCTGGAAAACAATTTAATATTTTTCTCTCTTTGCAGATGTTTTCCAGATAAAATTTCCCACCGAGGAATCCACCGCTCTACTGCCACATTTGAGCCGTTGGCTAGCGGGGGCTGGAGATCGCGAGGGTGGCCGTGCGGCACGGATGACAATCGGTCCTAACGACAACAATAATAACAAATAGAGCGTGATGATTTATTATCTTTGTGACTTACTATCTTTAACTTCATGTGATATCCTCTCGATGTGATATTATTTCATAGTATCTTGATCTCTTCATAATTATAATCTTAATTTTCATTACAGTATAAGTATACGAATACGAATTGAAACAAAAATTAAAAAAAAAACGACATTACATCATTTAATGATGAGATTATGTATTACGTACGATATGTACGATACGAGTATTATGTACGATATCAGTATTACGTGTGATATTAGTATTACGTACGATATTAGTATTACGTACGATTATGTACGATACGAAAAATACATTAAAAATATATTAAAAAATCAGTTTTTTTTACCTGTTTTTATTGAATCGCCTTTGAGCAAAAAGATTGGCACAGTACTTATGCCAACTCTACGCCGGTATTGGCCCAATCGTTAGGTCGAAATTGGCGGAGCGTTGGGTTGTTTTCGCACCCAACACTGGCCCGACACTGCCAAGAAAATTGGGCCAGCATTGGTATCAGCTTTGGTCGAATGTTGGTTGATGAATGGCCAACTTTCACCCCCAGGGTTCGCACAGTAGTGATTCCAACTCTACGCCAGTATTGGTCCAATCGTCAGGCCAACGTTGGCGGAGTATCGGGTTATTTTCCCAACCAGTACTGGCCCAATGCTATCTATCAGTCCTAGCTTACCGTAGGACCGTTCCTATCACTCCAACCTTGGTTCAAGCATCGGCCTAGTAGTGACACTAACTGTCGGGCATCCGGCGGACAGCGTTGGCGCAATACTGTGCCGAGCTTGGGCCGTTTGAACATTTTTTCATGGGCGGTAAGCCGCGCCATCCTGCAGAGCGTCGTCTTCCCGATAATAAAGCGTTTCATGGTGTTACACGTTGTTGCAGTCGTCGTCGCCGATAGAGATTTGGATCGTGGATTCCGAAGACGAGCAGCCGGCAGCCGACCGACAACGGCTGACACCACCAACGCCGGCATCTTCGCCACCGCCACCGCCACCGCCACCGCCACCGCCACCGTCACCGGAGCGGCTGGAGGAAAACGTAAGTATGAGCGCAATTCGAAGGTCGCGCCGAAGGCACATCGGGTAGACCGCGTGCCGCCTTGTCACGCGACATCTGTGCATTGATCAAGCTCATCAGTGCGTTGCACGTTTTCGCAACTAACATTGTGATGTTATTGCAGGGGACCCCGCCAATGGTCGAGCGGCCAAACACGCCGTCACCGCCCCCAGCACTGGCGTTGCCGCCGTATGAAGTATTAAGGGAGCGCTTCAAAGGGGGGGGGGGGGGGGGGCGATGGACCAGCCCGCGCCCCCAAGACGCCGATACGAGCCGGAAGAGGACGAATTACTCCTGGCGTACGCCGTGCGGAGGCCGTCGCTCCGCTGCTTGTACAGCCAGGAGTTCTGGGCGCAGGCGGTCAGGGTCCCGGGCGGCCTGGTCGTACTGCGGACGTCCCCGTGCTCCCTGCTCAGCCGGCTCCGGCTGCTCGTCAGAACTCGAAAACCGGTAGTTGAACGGCTCTAACCAGGGCGTAGGAACGCCCTTGAAAACTTTTTTAAGGCCGCACGTAGGCAATACTTATAATAACACTATCATAATTAAAAGTAGAACAAGGACATAGTACGTTAAGTTTAGGATAGTATAGATTAGGAAAATAAACAGTTCAAAAGTAGGATAAGCACATAGTACGTTAAGCTTAGGATAGTATAGATTAAGAAAATAAACAGTTCAAAATTAGAAGAGTTTATATGATTCAAGTTTTCAAGACATATACATTGTGACGTTGCACCCCGCGTGCACGTCACAATAAGCCCCAAACCCGCGGAGCGGGGCCGAACAATGCCGGCCGGAGAAGTCACTCTTGTGACAACCGCCGGCCGAGACGGACGCATCGACGACGCCACCGCCACGTCAGAGACAAGGTCAGCTGATCCGCATCTGCTCCTCTGTGCAACCCCACGCTAATCACCCACTCCTCCCTTCACCGCATCGCACCACGACATCCTCCTCAGATCTCCCCCTTCCACACACACACACCCCACATACCCACACACTCACACACACCCTCTCAACCACACCATCATTTATACATCATCCGTAGTTTTAAGGAATTAGATTTAAGTACACGCTAATCGGCTGGGGCGTGACCGGCCGCCACGTGGGACCACGCTCTGTAATTTAGTTTTTGAGGCCCCTCGGGGACAAGAAAATATACGCCCGATAATTGTTCTCCACGACTCAGACGCGTGCACTCTTTCTCCCTCGTCTGTCGTCTCCCTCCGCTCTCCCCAACTAGGTGCGAGGTTCACCCCTCGTCACAACATGTCGTTCCGAGAAAAATTCCACAATCGAGTACGCCTAGTCCTCATACCGGTTGACCGTAACCCGCGAGATCTTCCGGAACACCCTCCTATGACGCGTTCGAATATTCACTCATCCGTTGCGTCATCTTAAAAAAATTCGGTCACGCAGTGTCCAGCTTCACAGACGTTTCAGACGATATATAGTCGGATCCGCATGATAAACGAAGGTTTCTCCTTTTCTCTCTTTTTTTCCCTAATTTTTTTGTCGCGTACGTCGCATAACGGGCGAAACGAGGTGTCAACGATTTCGAAGTTAATAGAGTCACCCAGAGTCAGGTTATCCTGGTGTTGCAGACAATTCGGGCCCAATCCATACAATCTTGGGGGCGAGAGAAAGTGTGCCAGGATCAACCCACAGTCGACGCGATCAAACAGAACAAGAAAATGAGGCAAATCCTTAGTTATTTACAGTCATCGGTTAACGTAGGATCGAGGTACGGAGAAGGAGCAGACCGGCAGTGAACTCGTTTCCGCACCACCACAGGGGTAGAGTTCTCGACGCATTATTTTTTACGTGGTATCCCCAGTAGGCCTAATTCACGCACCATCGGCTTATTTGGGCCGAGCGTTGCCGCTTCTCCTCGGCGTAAACCCGACCGGCCACTGAACTTTCGTCCAGGTTCTGGTGCAGACTCCCCCGTGTGCCGTCTTCTTGGCCAGCTCGACCAACGGACCGCGGTCGCGCCACGTGCAGTAAGCGCCTCTGCAGAACGGAGGGGTGTTCCGGCACGCCTTCGACGAACACTCCCACACGTGGGCTTCCGCGTCCGGCACCGTCGCGACCAAGTAATGCTGCACCTGTGGAGCAGACAAAAAAAAAATCAAAATCATGCAGAAAATCACAAATCAACCGTCTCAACCCGACGACATCGTTAGACCATCGTATCCGAACTCACGGGTATCCCGCCAATGTCGGACAACCCTTTCAGGCGTCGCTTGTGGCGCATAAAATCGACGCCGTGGTCCTCGCCGCCGTCCTCGTTTTCCGTTTGGAAATGATACGCATGTATCAATCCGTGCTGAAACAAGATTGACCGTCAACAATAATCGACAATCGCGTCGGTCGCCGTGCGTCACGACCCGCGTACTTATCAGGAGGACGGTGACCAGGTACTCGCGACTCGCGCTCCGGAGCAGCGGTACCGACTAATGGCTCTTCAGTTTGCCGGAACGCGTGATCTCAGTTGCCCCCGCCTCACTGCAAAAGCGTGAAAAACATCAGTACCGCCGTATAACGTATTTCCGGATTTTGCGCCTATCATGCCCACCTATACATACACGGCCCCCACACGACCTCGACCGGTCTGCGGCCGGGACTGCGTCGCAGGATCTCCCCGCCGAAAACCGCATCGTCAAACTGCCGCGTAAGATTCGCGACGTCCGGCGACGGATCGACCAGGTTGAACCGGGGATCAACCCAAGACACCGCGTCGACAAGGTCCTCCCGGCGAAATCCCAACCCCTGCGGAGAAAAACAACCTAATCAGTTTCACGCATTCGCGCACCATCCAGCGCGACGGAAGCACTTATCGTGCATCCGAACGCGCACTCACCTCCTTGCCGAAGTCGGCGCTGCTACTCAATCCGAGGATCACCGGTTCCATTGTCCGGAAAATCTAAAAATCCACAAGAAAACAAACGAAAGATAAGCAGCGGCTCAAAGAAGAAAACAGAAATCACACGTTCACAACGGAAATACTTACCGTCAACCCTTGTACACGCGCCTTCGCAACACACATGCACATAGAAACTTCAGAAATTAACATTGGTTTTATAGCGAAGAGGTTCGGATCACTCGGGTACGGGATAATAAGCTGAAACACTTGATCTAAAATTTAACGTTTAAACTCTTTTATTTAAGGTGCATACCGGGACCATCTCTAGAAACTAAACAGGAACTGCGCATGCGCTGAATGATTCAATTTCATTGGTCAGCGAAATTGCCCCGCGGAGTAATTTTCGTCAGCTAACCAAGGCGACCAACGTACACGAAATGTGACAAGGCTCTGAATATCTCGCGCGTAAAGTAGCGTATTGAGGTTATGTTGATATTTATTCCTACTTATCGTGAATTTTCTAAGAAAAGTGTCATTCAGCAATACCGTAGTTGATATTAGAAGATATTTAATCGACACAATAAAGACGTCAATGGGGAAACAAATATCAAAAGCTACAGAAATTGGATCAGTTATTTATTGAAAGAAGAAATCTGAAATTAAATGTGGAACGTCATCAACGAGTGGGAGTCTAGACAAACTGAGGCAGGTAAGTAAAAATATTGTTTATTTCAAACAGATTCTTTATTGACATAAAATTGAAAATAAATGGATTGTTGAAACCCAGTAGAAGGTTGCTCCAGAGTAGATTTGTTACAGTGCAGTGCTCCGGAAGCCAGTAATCAGTGCCGATGAACATGAAATATTAAAATAAAATCAGTAACAAGGAATAAAAGAAATAGTGTATCTTGAAACACAAAGCTTAGGAGTACAAAAAGTAGCAATTCGTTTTTCTGTCGCAATTTATTGAAAATTAGTGGTATCCAAAACGATTAGAAGCTCTTGTCTGATGATAATATCTTTTAATATTTTCAGGTGGGAAACAACCATCATCGAAGCGAGACTGAAGTTGTCAGGCGTTGAAGCGTGTAAGTAAATTTCTGATGCTGTGATATTTGCATATTGCAATATTTTCACATGTATTCAATGATAAAATTCGTTTGTTCTGACATACTTAAAGTTTCAAGTTTGGATAATAGGATGAAAATCATACCTTACCTGATGGTCAAAACGTTTTGGTGGCTAGGACCCTAGTTTCTCGATTGGTGCCACCGTTCCAACCATCGAACCTGGTTGTTCCGTTGTTCCATTAGACAACAGGTATCCGAAGGAATTTCTTCTGGTCATCGCCATCTTCTGAACATCAGTCGTGGCAAAATTGAAGAGCACGACACGCTACAGATCATGGTGTTTGAATATTCCATTATTTTAGATCTATCGAGCCAATAGTAATAAGTTTGTTATTCAACAATTGCTGCTAACTAATTTTACAGAGCAATCATTCCATGCACCATTGTAATCCAAGCAGTATTATTGGCCCGCATTATTTTTGAAATTTTATTTTCGGCAGTTTTGATATTTTATTTTTCACTATTTTGGTATTCAATTCAAATGAATAGTGTTTCAAGTGTTAAATCAGATTCCAAGGATGAATTTTGATGTGTAAACTGAACCAATCTCAATCTAAAAATGTTGGATAACTTCAGTTGAAAATGTCTCTAAAGTCAATATTAATCGACAGTATCATCTGACTAGCTAGTTGCAGCTATCATCCGTGCTTGAGCCTCGTTCAACCCCGGCAAGGTCTAAGGAATGCATTCACTTACTAGTACACGTTACAAATGATCACTTTGTCTACAATAGGACTTACTTGCTGGCTAACTTTTTTATGATGAATCTTTATCAGGGAGTCATCCGGTAACTTATTGAAAGCTTGAAACCAGATTCAATTCTATACTCTTACAATGGTCCTTCATTGAAACTGAGAGTTTGTGAATCTCCATTTATTACAATTAATTCTGCATCCCATGTTAACACTGTTCGAAACCAAAAAACTTATCCTAAGATTGGAAATGGAGTCTGCAATGCACAAGTTATCTAGTGGCACAAGTTAAAAACAAAGAACCCTATAACGGTTTCTGCGACAGAGGGATTACTTTCGGATATTCATGTTACTGGATGATGTTCGGAGCACTATGAACAAGATATTGTATTGGATTCAGGTTTAAGTAAATATTTTCATGAACTTCAGTGAAAATTAGATATTTATTTGTTTCAAAGGAACAAGGGGTACAATGTTGAACCGGATAAGTCAATATTTTCATATGAATGTTCTGAACATTACTCTAAAACATGATTATCCATAAAGTTAATTGTGACACTGAGGCACATTTTGAAAATGTTGATTTTTAACTTGTGTCACAGAATGTTTCTGAGTTTTACTCTTCGGATTAGATTTTTTTAGATTAGATTTGAAATTGAAAGAAACCGTAAGATCTACAACTTCCTTTTCCAACCAACAAAAGTGGCCGATGATCTCTGCATGTGTCATGAATTGAATGGGAAGAGAAGCCATCAGCGAACAGCAGAGACGCTATTATTTTGGCTGTATTTTCTGTTGAAAGAAAAAAATTTCATTGTTATTCTTAATGTATGAAGTAATGAAAATGATTGAATAAATTGTCCCCACCTACCTGCTTCGGTTCTTCCAAGCACCCAACATTTAAACAGATTTCTTGTTTCAATCGCATAGGACGAATTTCCAAAGAGCATCAGCATCAAATTCCGACCGTTCTTTGAACAATCAATTTTCAATAACGAATGCTTTCCAAGCCTTTTCGAGTGACTATCTGAATGACTTGGGATTCTAACCTCAAAAATGCATGTGAACTACATCGCCGACAAAAACAGAGTTTGACAGCAGGGTCTCGGGGTGGCCAGACTGCACGGACGGCGGATTTAAATTCGCGCATGCGCAGTTCCTGTTGAGTTTCTAGAGATGGTCCCGGTACAAAGTTTTCTCTAATAACTTGTGCTTGATTTTCTACGATATCAGCCGGCTCTGATGCTGGTCTGATATTAATAATTTCCAAGAATGCAGTGAGCCAGCCGGCTTGGTTGCCTCAGGTCTGCTGCTTGGTCCGTGGTTTGCCGGTCAGATATTTAGTAGCCAGTGTTACCGTTGCTTCGAGCCCCGATTGTCGCGTCGTCCATCTGTCGGCGTCTGGTCGGTACTGTCGGCGGTCTTTGTTGTCACATAATCTGTCTCTGTCGTTGAAGGTGGTCAGTCCGTGGCTCCTACTCAGGGGTTCTCACCCGGTGACCATCATTGTGATGTGACCAGTCACCGGTCACGTAACAATATTTAGTGGAGAGAGTTTTGCAGAGGAAAGGTGATAAGGTGTTTGTGAAGTGGTTGGGTCTGGATAAATCACACAATTCTTGGATAAATAAAGACAATGCATTGTAGTCGTTTTATTCACATCGTGTTTATATTTTTTGTTAAATAAATATTATTTCTATTCAGATGGTGTAATTTTTACATGTCCCCAGGGTAACGTGTCTGTACTATCGGGTAGTAAATACCGCTTATCATCGTGATGGCTCAAAGCAAGCTTCAATTGTCGAATTGAATACACTTTATGCAGATTCGAACGAATGGTTCGCTGCGTTTCTGAAATACTCTCGTGTTGGTCAAGGCAGTCGAGATAATTTTCGAAAGTTATTTGATTGTTCAATACATTATTTTTCACACCTTTTGCTTTCTTCACGATCTTATTGTCATCCATTCGCGTCGCATACATTTTGGATCGCAATCCGACAAATTCAGTCATTATTTCGCCATTTCTCTCATCCTTCATTAGTCCTACAACTTTTTTGTTAACCTGAGGGATTTTATAAATATTATCCGCAGGATAATCGCTGGTGTCGAATCTGTCAATATTGTTGCGAATGAATTCATAAACGTCGCAAGATTTTATTCCATAAATAAGACTGTCCGTATCGGTATACATTAACTTACAATTTGATTTCATCTTTGGTAACATAAAAGAATAATGAAAGTCGTGGACGCAAATTTTGGATAAATCTAGAATGGCCATTCCGGTGTAAATTGGCTTGTTAAATATCACTTCGAGCCTGTTCAGCTGTATCGCAACGAAATTTTCATCGAGTATACTTCGACTGTGGAAATTTGGTCGCGATATCAGTGCTTTGGCACCGCAACGTCCATGCCATTTTTGCGCTAACTTGACGTCTGAATATTTTCGAACATTTTCCATCGTTTTACCAAATACCACGTTGTTCATCAGTGTGTATAGATTCTGGGCGAATTCGTTGGCACTTTTGGCTCTTAACGCCGTGTTCAAATCAATATAACTCTTCAACCATGCTGATTGTTTGAATTTCAATATTCTATGAATTTTACGCGATATCAAACCGTTTTTACCTACTGTTGTAAATTACAATAATGTATAACATAACGTGTCTTGTTCTGCAACGTAGCTAAAAGTTTCGGAGTTTTCCCACCGGGGGGTTTTTGATGATTTGGACAAAAGGGTAAGTCTTGATGTAATACGAACATTGGTGGAGTATTCTAAATCTACCTCCAATATGTATTGTAACGGGCTTTTTACTTCACCCGGGGGAAAGCGGGGTCGGCACAGAGGCTCGTTTACAAGAATGGCGTTGACCAACACGGCAATAGAAAGATGAAAAAAATAAAGATTGACGGCACTGCAGAACAGGTGTTGGGCGCCAGGCTCGAGAGAGCCGTGAGAGAATACACTCTTACCAGATTCGAAATTTACCGTCCAATAGCATTCGTTCGCCGACTCGAACGGCGAACCAAACTCACACCACCAAATCTCAAACCGAAACTATAGCAGGGGCAAGCACACACAAAAACAGCCGACTAGCTAGCGGTGAGGGGACCGTGGGCGCGAAGGTGAAATAGTATAGATGATAATCGAATGATTATAGATGTAATTACCAGCGTTTATTAACAATCAGTGCCGTTACGGCACACAGTAGGAGAAAAGCCCAAAAACCTGGCCAAAACCCCAAAAAATAAATTTTCGAAATAGGGTCAGTTGAGTAGTCATTCAGGTAGAGGACTAGTAACTGAATTCTATTGTGGAAGGGGAAGCCCTCTAAGTGTATACCTGCGCCGCAGCGTCAATTGGCAGCTAGTGTTCGTGAAGAGTGTACGTGTCACGCGCTGAACAGACGAAAATAACGCTGACTTCAAAAACCCATAACTTTAAAGTGACGGGTTTAATTTCAATTCTGCAACATGGATATGACTTCTGGAGGTATGTAGAACATGTTTTTACATCGGTTGAATCTAAAGTTTATGTATAAATGATTGAAATGTAGTATAGCCTTCGGCATAAATAAAATTGAATAATTTTGAAAACTTATATTTTCAACGGTCCGAAAAGTTATATATTTTGTCACATTTTGCAAAGCTCCTAGTCTCGGCCTTTAGTTTAATGTATAAGCTTTCGAAATTTACAAGAGTTACCTGCGGAAAACGTGCGTCTTGTCCGTTATGATTTTTTTCGCATCGTGCGGTAGCCGAGCGTGCACGCGGCACTATTGAGCAGCCTCTGCGCCTCTACCTGAGAATGGGTGAAGTAGCATCATAACGGACAAGTCGGCTGTTATACGCTTGAAATAAATTATTTTAATATATATGTATGTGTATATATATATATATAAATTTTCTGTGATTTAATTGTGATATATACGTATGCATATATATATATATACATATTAAAATCAACCACATAAAAATTTCTTAAATATGAATGAAATGTTATAACATTCAAATAAAATATTTGAATATACATATATTATATAGTAAGCAAAGCTTTCTTTTAACCAAATCCATGTCAATATTTTCTGTCTAATTTTTTTAAAATTATTTCAATTATTGCGGTTATTTATTTGGTAAAATAATGTACATTGTTCAAGTTTTTGTATTAATTGAAAATTTTATCTTTTCCTTTAACACCAATTTTCTACAATTTTATGTCTTTATTACAGGATCCGGTTACAAAGAATTGGTGCTGACAAGGAAGTGTCAGAAGACTACCACAGAAGAAGCTGAAGAGTTTGTCGCCGGAAGCTGTAGCGATGTTGATCGCTCCTAAAGTGACTGCTGCAGCAGACGAATTTTGTGCAGAGATTGAAGCCGTGCCGGGAGTTGTAATAGATACAAACTCGGATAATGATTCTGACTCCGACTCCGACTCCGATTACGATTTTGATTAGGAATAAAATTTTCTATTTTTGAAACGTTCCGTATGTATTTTGGAAATAAAAATAATAATTGCGTAGAATACACTGTTCACGTTTATTTTATCATGATGATTTTTTTCAATATATTAATTTATCTATTTAGCAGGATACTCGGCCATTTTGTTTATAACAATTTGCTGTAAGCTCTTTGTTGCAAGTTATAGACAATAGATATCGGATTGGTAATCAGCGACCTTGAAAACCCGTATATACCAATTTTTGTCAACATCTGGTAACTTTTTAACGTTCATGTCGGCCATATTGGATCGGCCATTTTTTTTACGATAATTTGGCTTGCGGATTCGTAATCAGCGACCTTGAAAACCCGTAAATACCAATTTTTGTCGACATCTGGCAACTTTTTAACATTCATGTCAGCCATATTGGATCGGCCATTTTGTTTACGATAATTTGGCTTTCAGATTCGTAATCAGCGACCTTGAAAACCCCTGTAAGCCAATTTTCATTCCCGTCAAAGGTCATTTGAGGTTTTGGCCAGGTTTTTGGGCTTTTCTCCTACTGTGCGGCAAGGCAGAAGGCAACAGGCAATAAACTATTTACAGGGCAAGCGGTCTTATCGGTGGCGGTACGCTTCGATACAATTCAAAAATAAATGAAAATAAAACAAAATAGCATAAAATATAACACAGCAACAAAATTAAACAAGTCAGTAGAACACGGCAAAATCAAGCAGTATAAGCTAGAAGCGACTAGCGGCAAGCGACCAGGATAAGCGAATAATAAACGGCATAAAATCAGTAACAGTTCAATAACTCATGCGGCTACAGACTCGTGGTAAGGCAAGTTCGTTAACAATTTCAAAACTCGAAACAGGGCAGAACAATTCTAAAAAAAACAAGCTTGCTAACAATCTAACAGTTTCACAAACACGAGATAATCCTTCTTCGCTTTTTCTATATTCTCGGCACGGTCGCCTGTCGCTGCTTGACGGTGGTAGTTACGCTCGGCAACGACGGCACGGGCGCACACACTCACTCACAGATTCTCTCTCTCTCTCACACTCACGTACTCGGTACGCGGCCGGGAAGCGGCACGGTACATGATCTATTATCAAGTATACGATACAATAAAGCGGCAAAAGATTACCGGATGAACAATCAGAATATCTTATCGTAATTATAACAAATCAAGGTAGCAATTAAAATCAGAAATACAATCGAGTAGAAAAGCTCAGCTACCACGAGGCTCGCGGGCTTTCACACAAAATGGCCGACCAAAGCCGGCCGGCAACCTGTTACAGAGGGAAAAATGGCCTCAGGCCGTTGAGAATCTATAGCCAGCGAGATTCGGGATAGCGACAGCCTACCTTGTTACGGCAAACAGCTCCCGGTTCTTCCCAAAGAAAAACAGCGGCAACGGTTCCTCCTCGGCAGAGATACAGAGCAAGGGCCACAACAGAACTCGACTTCGATTTCTCAATATAATTATTGAACACGATTAGGCACTACGATGAGCTACAATACGTTCAATAGCGCAGCACAAGGGAGAGTGAGGTGGCCGCCGGCCCTCGGCGATCGCGATCCCGCGGTGGCGCTACGGGAGGGGATGATAGGTAGATTGGCGAGAGACCGGCGGGAGCCTAGGCAGCCGGTCTGTTCGCCGCGCTGTGCTGCGTGTTGCGAGGGTGGTCTGGCGAAGGCGGAAATGTCCTGTCGGCATCGGCGATCCCAGGGGGGTGTTACGTGCCAGCCGGTATCCACGGGGGCACCCTCTCTGTATCCTACATTACCGATGTGCAGTTACCATAGGAGAACTTTAGGAGCTCTTACCCGTAGTTCTTAAACTAATACCGACATGCACAATTATAATCATAACGTGCAATATTCTTATATCGACAGTTCTCTACGCTACATTAACCGTTATTTCATCAGCTAAACTTATATACATATATGGTACTTATATTTTTCTCACATTTGACCGTTATATTTTTCAACACTAGCTTTTAAATAAATCCCTTAATTTACGATCGCAGCTGCAGTGCTTCAAAGTAATAAACACTTGCAATAATTCAGGGCAATAAACACTTGCAATAACTCAGAGTAATAAACACCTGCGATAATTCAAGTCAATAATCACTTGCAATTATCACTCAATAAAGATAGTCGAGTAGACTAAACAGAGGAAACGTGGGAAGAGAAGTCATGAATAGCTCTCAGATAAAGAAGCCTTATTCTCAGAATTAGGAATAGCGCCCTTATTTAATGATCACGCGGCCAATTAGCGTATCGCCGCTTGCTTTCTAAACCAACCACCTCACGCTAATTCCCCGCCAAGATCCTACGCACTAATCAGAAACCTTACCCCCATACTAATTAATATCCTCATCCAATCATCCTAGACCCGCGAGAAACTGTAACCCTTTCGAACTCCTCCTATTTTTTCCACCTCTTTTCTCAACCTTAATTCAAATCAGGGAGAACAGTTTTAGACATCAGAGAGATCAGAGCAGAATAAATCCAGACATCAGCGAGAACAGTCTTAGATATCAGAGAGATCAGAGCAGAATAAATCCAGACATCAGCGAGAACAGTCTTAGATATCAGAGAGATCAGAGCAGAATAAATCCAGACATCAGCGAGAACAGTCTTAGATATCAGAGAGATCAGAGCAGAATAAATCCAGACATCAGAGAGAACAGTTTTAGACGCCATAGAAAGCAGAACAACTTTAGAACAGAGTTTAATCCACAAATCATAGAAAAGTTTAGACTCAGTGAATAAAGTCAAACTCAGAACCTCGAAGATTTAATAACAGTTGCGATTGTAATAAGCAAAACAGCAGTTTATAAACAATTGTAAATTCGACAATTGAGAATGTAAAGAACATTGTTGATTATTAATAAATGTTTATTCTAAATTAAAGTGTTGTGTAAAGAGAATTATTTCAATCACGCATAGTGATGGTTGGCACGAGCCTAATTACCTTACAAACTCTCAGAATTAATTGAGCTGAACGAGAAGAGTTGAGGAGCTGATCAGCAGATTTTCGAACATCAACTACGTAAGTCAAGAGATTAACCAAAATCACGCAGTGAATCATAATCAACTCGTGGCGTTCCTCTCAGAACGTAACAGGGGGGCTGAGTCCGGTTGTTTGTGGGTGCCGGGTGGCAAGGCCGGTCTTATCCATTGAATAAAGAAACTCAGGAAGAAGCATAGAGTCTAAATTTCAATGGTGGGGGTAAAGCGGTAGTGACGTCATAAAACTGAACCATTCTCCTTTTGGCGGGCTATTATGAAAGTGCCCATACTCACCGAGTTTCTTTATTCAATGTACTCACCTGAACTCCGGCATCACAGTCAAAACATAACCTCAATAGCGGTTACGCATAAGATCGTGCTGCATATGTAAATAATCATGGTTAGTTGTTGTTCTTGTGGTTATTCACGAACAAAAGGCCATAAAAATGACGCAGTATCATATCATGCGTAAGTACAATCATATTTATGACAAACTTTATTATACCGGGACCATCTCTAGAAAGTAAACAGCAACTGCGCATGCGCCAAATAATTCAATCTCATTGGTCAGCGAAATTGCCCCACGGCGTAATTTTCGTCAGCAAACCAAGGGGACCAACATACAAAAAATATGACAAGGCTGTGAATCTCTCGCGCCTAAAGTAGCGGATTGAGGTTATGTTAATATTTATTCCTATTTCGCGAGAATTGTCTAAGAATAGTGTCATTCAACAATACCGTCGTCGATATTCGAAGATATTCAATCGACATAATAAAGGCTCGAATGGAGAAACAAATATCAAAAGCTGCAGAAATTGGGTTAGTTATTTATTGAAGAAATCTGAAATAAAATGTGAAACGTCATCAACGAGTGGGAGTCTAGACAAACTGAGGCAGGTAAGTGAAAATATTGTTTATCTCAAAAAGATTCTTTATTCACATAAAATTAATAATAAGTACATTGTTGAAACCCAGTAGAAGGTAGCTCCGGAGTAGATTTCTTACAGTGCAGTACTCCAGAAACCAGTTATCAGTGCCGATGAACATGAAATGAGTAATTAAATCAGTAACAAGGAATAAAAATTAATTATTGATTGTAAACACAAAGTTTAGGAGCACAAAAAGTTAGCGATCACAGCAAACGTACTTGACAAATGTCCTAATACCCTCAAAAACCCTCAAAGACTCCGTTGAATAGTTGACAAAGTTTATGCAAGTCCATTGTACAACAGTCGATGTTCCGTTAACAAAGAAGAGTTCACCAGACATCCAAGTACGAGAAGATAAAAAGGACAACAGTTAATTTCACAGTGTAACTCATGTTACTAAAGAAAAATTAGGAAACAACGCAATAACGTACAGGACAATCATCCCATAGCTCAAGGAGACCAATCTTCACTTCCGTGATAAAAATAAATGGATCGTTGAATCTCAGTAGAAGGTGCCTCCGGAGTAGATTTGTTACAGTGCAGTGGTCCCGAAGCCAGTAATCCGTACCGATAAACATGAAATAAATAAATAAAATCAGTAACGAGAAATAAAAAAAAATTGGGTATCTTGAACACAAAGCTTAGGAGTACAAAAAGTAGCAAGTCACAGTAGACGTACCTGATGCAATACCCTAAAAAAACCCTCGCTGACTCCGTTGAATAGTTGACAAAGTTTACGCAACTCCAATGTACCACAGTCGATGTTCAGTTAACAAAGAAGGGTTGACCAGACATCCAAAAACAGAAAAAGAACAGCAGTCAATTTTACAGTCTAACTCGTATTATTGAAGGAAAAAGTAAACAAAACGATAACTTACCGGACAATCGTCCTACAACTCAAGGAGACCAATCTCAACTTCCCTACTGATCACACATGATCATCTGGCCACTGGTTCCCTTTCAATAAATGCTCAAAATGCCCTCCAGCAGCTGCAGCGCAGTAACCGAGCCGATCGTAAAATGCATTTGTCGTGTTCGATATAACATCTGGCGACAGGTTCTGCAGAATGTCCAAAATTCTGGCTTGCAGTGCTGCAAGGCCTTCAATTCTACCTTGTGCATAGAGAACATTTTTCAAATGGCCCCACAAGCCATAGTCCAGAGGGGCGAGATCAGGGGAACGAGCTGGCCATGCCACCTCCGGGCTTCCTCTACCGATCCAACGTCCAGGGAACTCTTGGTCGAGGTAATCCCGGACGGCTCGTGTAAAGTGAGCCGGGGCTCCATCCTGCTGAAACCAAACAGGTTTGCCCTAAAATACAGAAAAAGACACGTTACTTTTAGTAAGCATAACAAGTATTTATTTCAAAATCACAGGGAGTCTGCTAATAAAAAGGCCCCCCTCACACGATAAGGTACACTCACGATTTCTTCTTCAATCAGCCTAAGAGCTGGTACGATGTGGTCCCTAAGTAACCGAAGATACTTTTCACCGTTGAGGTTCCCATCGATGAAAAATGGCCCGATCAGCCGATTACCAATGGCGCCGAGCCAGACGTTGAGCTTCAACGGGTACTGCGTGCCGGCCTGAATGAACAGACGAGGGTTGCTTCGGCACCAGGCTCTGGTGTTCTGCCTGTTGGGTTTTCCGAGAAGTATCACCGTACTTTCATCGGAGAAACAAATGCGACTCAACAAGCCCTCATCTGCATTCAGACGTTCCATCATCTCTTGGCTGAAGCGAAGACGATTATCGCCATCACCAACCAAGAGTTCGTGATGTACTTGAAACTTGTACGATTTGTACTTAGCTTCACGCAGCACTCTTCTGACCGACGCCTTGGAAATCTCAAGCTCCTGTGCAACATGGCTGGTTGGCTTGAAGGGATCCTCTTCGATGGTCAAGCAGATGTCCAGCTTGGTATCCCAACTTAGTTGCCGGTTTGGCTGGACCACTTTCTTCGTCCTCTCGTCGACACTCCCAGTTTGCTCAAACTTCAGGACCATGTTCCTGATTGTCGTGATGGACGGTATCGGTCGATCCGGGTGGGCAGCCGCGAAATGATCTCTGTTTTCCCGGTACGTCAGTCCTTGATGGTGATGCTTCACCAGCTCCACTTTTTCTTGAACAGAAAACTTGTAATTAGGCATTTTCAACCTGTAAAAAAACTTCACAAAAGGATTACGATACTTATCAAACACGAGGTTCACCACGTGCAATCTTTTTGCCAAGTGGCCAGTTTACGCGCGCGGGAGAGTTTATATTCGCGGGTGGAGAAGTTGGGAAACTTTACAGATAGATGATTTGATTGGCTGATATCGGTCGCGACGTTGGTCTCATCCAATCAGATTGTGGTAGCTGCGTGATTTTCGCGCCCTCGCGGGTGTTTTTCAGTATGCACAGAATTATGATACGTACTATTGTCTGGCTAAATACCACGTGGTGATCTGTTTCTGACTTTCAGTTTAAGAAATCGATATCCTTCCTTATCATTACGTGGGAAAACATGGAAATGGTTCCGCGATGAGAACGGCGACGTTTAATTACCGCGTGTTCAGCGGTTCGGGTAAACAAATTTTGATAACCTCGCGAGCATGATGTGACATTCGCGATTCGATGAATTTTGTTGATTTCGGGAAAATATGGACTATAAGAAAAATTAACAATTCAAAGTCAATAAATGGAACTTACAAACGCATCACCTGAAACGATATCCAACGATCGGTAACTCGTGATTGTAATTTTCGAACGTGGAGTCAGTTGATGTCACATGGCAATGAGTTACAATAACGTTCATTTTTCATGCAATTTTTTACAAATCAGTTGTGTCCAAAAATATTAGAAGCTCCTAACTGATCATGATACCTTCTAATATTTTCAGATAGGAAACAATCCATCATCGAAGTGGGACTAAAGTTGTCAGGCATCGAAGCGTGTAAGTAAATTTCTGATTCTGTGATCTTTGCATATGACAATATTTTCACGTGTATTTAATGATAAAATTCGTCTTTTTTGGTAGGCTCAAAGTTTCAAGTGTGGTTAATGGGAGGAAAATCATACCTTACCTAATGGTCCAAACGTTGATGGCAAGGACCCTGATTTCTCGATTGGTGCCACCATTCCAACCATCGACCCTGATTGTTCCGTTGTTTCATCAGGCAACAGATACCCAAGGGAATTTCTTCAGGTCGTCGCCACCTTCTGAACATCAGTTGAGACAAAACTAAAGAGCACGACACGCCACAGATCATGATTTCTAAATATTCGATCATTTTAGATTGATCGAGCCAATAGTAATAAGTTTGTTTTTCAACAGTTGCTACTAATTAATTTTGCCGAGGAATCATTCCGTGCACCATTGTAATCCAAGCGGTATTATTAGCTCGCATTTCTTTTCAAATTTTATTCTTTTTAGTTTTGATATTTTATTTCTTACTCTCTTGGTATTCAATTCAGATGAATAGTGTTTCAAGTCTTGAATCAGATTCTACGAATGAGTTTTGATAGGTAAATTGAACCAATCTCAATCTAACAATGTTGGATAACTTCAGTAGAAAATATCTTTGAAGCCAATATTAATTGACGGTATCATCTGACTAGCTAGTTGCAGCTATCATCCATGCTTCAGTCTCGTTCAACTCCAGCAACGTCTACAGAATGCATTCACTTACTAGTACACGTTACAAATGATCACTTGGTCTACAGTAGGATTTACTTGCTGGCTAACTTTTTTATTATGAATCTCTATCAGGGAGTTATCCGGTAACTTCTCGATAGCTTGAAACCAGATTCAATTTTACACTCTTACCATGGTCCTTCACTTAGACTGAAAGTTTGTGAATCTACATTTATTACAATTACTTCTGCATCCCATATTAACACTGTCCGAAACAAAAAAATCTCATCCTGAGATTGGAAATGGAACTCGCAACGCAAAAGTTATCTAGTGGCACAAGTTGAAAACAAGGAATTTTATAACGGTTTCAGCGACATAGGAATTCCTTCCGCATATTCATGTTACCGGATGATGTTCCGAGCACTATGAAGAAGATACTTTATTGGATTTAGGTTTGAGTCTATTGTTCTTAAATAACAGCAAGTAGGAGATTATTTGAGAAAATGTTTTCATGAACTTCGTTCAAAATTAGGTATTCATTTGTTTCAAAGGAACAAGGGCTAGAATCTTGAATTTGATAAGTTAATATCTTCATATTATTGATCTGAACATTTCTCTAAAACATGGTTATCCTGAAAGGTAATTGTGATACTGAGGTACATTTTGAAAATGTCTATTTTCAAATTGGTCACAGAATGTTCCTCAGTTTTACTCTTCGGAATAGATTTTCTTTGTTTCGAACTGCACCAACATGAAATTCAGAAATTATTCCAGTAAATGAAATATTTTGATTTTAGTATTAGGTTCCTTTCATTTATTTCATCGAACATTGCTGAAAATTCACAAAATGAACTCGAATAATTATTGGGTAATTTTCTGTAGTCGTAACAACAATTTTGTTGAACTAAATTCTAGAAAAAGAGATTCACAGTTGTGTTATTAACGGTAAGATATTCCAATTTCTTGAACAATCAAGAATCATCAAATCTAATGTTACCTTCTGAAATTACCAGAGAGTGACAAAGTTGATTAAAAGATATGTTGCACGCGATATGAAATTAAAAGAAACTGTAAGACCCACAACTTCTTCCAACAACCAACAAAAGAAGTGATAATGTTTGCATGTGTCATGAATTGAATAGGGGGAGCAGATATCAGCGAATAGCAGAGATGCAATTATTTTTACTGTATTGTCTGTTGATAGAAAAAAATGTCATTTTTATTCTTAATGTATGAAGTAATGAAAATGATTGAATAAATTGTCCCTACTTACCTGCTTTGTTTCTTCCAAGCACCAAACATTTAAACAGATTTCTTGTTTCACTCGATTAAGACGAATTGTAAAAGAGCATTAGCATTAAATTCCGACCGTTCTTTCAAGAATCAACTTTCTGGCGCAATGACAAATACTTCCCAAGCCTTTGCGAGTCACTACCTCGATTATTTGACACTCTAACCTCAAAATAGCGTATGAACTACATGGCCGACAAAAACAAAGGTTGACAGCTGAAATTCGGGGTGGCCAGACTGCACGGACGGCGGATTCAAACTCGCGCATGCGCAGTTGCTGTTTAGTTTCTAGAGATGGTCCCGGTATACAGATAACTAGAAGAATGCAGTAAATTCGATATTTCAAATAAGAGGTTAGGTATGACATTCTATTTACAATTGATTCTCGAAGAATGATTATAGTTTAATGTACATCAGTTGTTTTTTAATTTTTTGTTGCTAATTTTATTTTGTCATTTTCCCGTATTAAAAAAAATTGTTTCAGATTTCCTAAAAACTTATTGTCAAGGCAGGCATGGATCAAGTTTGTCGATATTCCGAATTGGGAACCAAATGATAACACTAGACTGTGTTCTAAACATTTTGCTGAAAATTGTTTCGATCGATCTGGAAAAATCGTTCGCTTGGTCGATGCTGCTATTCCGACTATACGAATTGAGCGATTCAAATATGTTCGCAATATGCCAGTGGAAGTTCAAATTCCAGTACCCCAAACAGATTTTTCGAAATATACATCTATGGTATATAGAGTAAACTAATTGTTCATGATATTTAGCAATAAAATAATAATAAAACCGGTCTAAATAATTATGTTTGTATTACTTACAGGTTGCACATAGTTCCGATTACATGCCAAGTTTGAACGAAAATAATCAAGCTTGCACATCGTTTGCCGGCAAAGATATCACTGAAGAAAATTCTATCATAATTGATGATATCAATTCTTCAGGTAGGATGACAATTCATTACACGACAGATTTAATATTAATTGTAATATAATTCATTTTTGTTTATTTTCTTTTATTAAAAAAATTAAAATTCCAAGATGGAACATTGGTGGTAAAATCTAACAGTAAAACTGGATTTGTATGTCTTTTAATAGCAATGAAAAGCTTGATAAATATCTACGATAAATTCGTAAGGGAGTCAAACAGTTTAAAGTATATTCCAAGCTATAAACTCTGCCAAGACCATTTGGAATTATTTTTCGGATCAATTAGATCACGTGGGGGTTATAACAACAATCCTACTTGCTCTCAATTCACAGCGGCCTATAAAAGAATTTTGATTCATGCAGAAATTCGTGATCATGGCGCAGGCAACTGTGTTCCATTGGATGAAATAAATATATTGAAATGTAGCTCTTATAAAAAAAAGAACGAGAATACGTGCGCTACTACTGTTGCTACTCCATCGTTAAGCGATAATATTAAAGAAAAATCATTTCAAGTCGAAATACCGGATCACGATTACTTTCCTAATTGTTATTTATCTCGTTTTGTTAGAGAAATTGTTATTTATATCTCAGGGTTTGTTGCTAAGCAGTTATTGGAACGGATTAACTGTCAAAACTGTACTAATTCTCTAGTCGCTGCCAAAGAAAATCTCGAAAATACGTTCGTAGCGTTTAAAGATCAGGGACATCTTGTTTATCCTAGCGATACTCTGATAAATATATGTATGGAAGCAGAAATAACAATACGTTCAATCTTTGACGGGGAATTACCGAGTGTCGATTTGAGAGAAAAGATTGAAAATCAAATATTAGACAAATATGTAGAAGGAAAAGTATTTGCCGAGTTTGTTACGCATGATCAAACAACTGTTGAAGAACATGTCGTTTCTTTAATTAAGTCAATTGTGGAAAAATATTATAAGTTAAGGATGTATCATATTTGTAGGGAGGCTATGAATAATGAAAAGAAAGAATACATTCGGAGGTCTTATACCAAATTAATATTGTTCAAAGGCCAATAATAATAATAATCATATCAGTTTCATTTGCACGATGCATTTGCGTTTATTTATAAGACAATAACAAACTTTCTCTACTCTGTACATTTAGCTCTTTCTCATATTTCTCTCTTCTTCTATGCTCTTCACACCTCTTCCTTTTCACAACCCTTTTTTTTGACTATTTTCTCTATTTCTCTGAAGTATTTACATATTCCTTCATCTTTTTTTCCACTCTCTCTATATTTCTGGATCATAACCTCTACCCCCAATTGATTAAAACAATAAACAATTAATGTTTTAATTATTTTTAGCATTTCCCCAAGCCGCTTACGTCATCTCATTGATTACAAAAATCTTTTGAGGCTCATCACAACAACTTCTCAAAGTCTAAGGACGACATCAAAACAGCAGTGGAGAAAGGGTAACAGTATTAATTATACAAAATTTAGGACCTCTTTTTGAATTCTAGATTTTTCAGATGCTTCACAATGAATTTAAATTGTAAATATATTGAATTGCCAATTTTTTTGTACTCCTGGGTAATCTGAAACGATTTTTCGCCACCAGAGAATAATAAAAATTGTAATAAACTGATGTTCATTCTGAGTATTATTATCATAACTATGTGGTTTTAAATATTGTTGACTAACAATATTTTTCTAACGCTGAAGGGACGTAAATCATTATTTATAATACCATTTTACTTTACTGAACTACGTGTATCGTATGGCTTTTTTAATGTAGTTTAAATCTACCGCCACGCGCAACTTCCGGTGACGTCATACGTGACGTCATAAAACTAGGCCATTCCCGCATCGCCCCTTCCACTGGCATGCTCCTTCCTGAGTTTCTTTATTCAATGGTCTTATCGGAGGCTCAGGTGGAGGCAACTCGACCCCTGGGCGGCAGCGGCAGCATGTCCTTGGCGACATCGAGGTCCGAGCAAGCCACAGCGCGACTACTGGGTCCGGGGCTTCGAACTCCGCGCCGGTCGTCCTGTGGTCCCTCTGCGTTTCCCGCGAGGCAGCGCAGGGTGGTCGTTGGATGGCGTCGGCATTGGCGGCGGCAGTGGTCGCGGCAGTGGCGGTCATCTCAGAGAATGGGTTGGGGGAGTATCAAAGAGCATTAGCAACAATACATGAATCTTGAAGCTAACTCTGGTTGTTCATTGGCGGCACGGCAGGACTCTCCCTTGCTCTTTAAGAGCGCTTGACGCGGCCGCCTGGGAGTAGAGGTGCGGGTCGGTGACGGGCTGGTAGACCCGCCACGTCACAGTATACATCATCAGACTCTTCGCCAACGTGCATGAAATCAAAATCATGTACTCGATGCACCCATTCAAAATTTCTACAAGGCAGGTACTGAGACATCGCCCAACCATATAAATTATTTACGTCTAAGTAGAGCAATGATTTGGTTTCCAACTGCGGATTGTAATCTATCATATATTTATTATTTGCCATTACTGTATCGATTCGAGCATTGACTCAATCCTCCACGCAAGCCTCCTTCAATGAACAGCAGCATATCAACGTCCGTGAGCAATTCAAGCTGAATTTCGGTGTTGAAAAGCATGCAATCCCAAGTGAAACCGGGTAAGGTACAGTAGTTTGCTGGATCTAGCTTATATATTCGGAGGCAATTATCGCGGAAATTTTGAAAGACGTCTGCGAGGAGCATTACGTCAATTTTCAGATACAAATCACTATACTCGCCCAGTGTTGTGATATTAAAACTGCGCCAAACGTTCTGTGCATGAGCATAGTCTTCGTCCTCAATATTTTGGTCGTTGAATACGTTGTAAAATGATTCTTTCGAGGGTAATGAGCGTTCGTTCAGTCGGTCAGCTTCGGTCACGTAATCATACGGAAATATCCCTTTGCAGGTTAGAAGATTGAATTGCGAATCTGTGGCGTTGGGGAATTGACATTTCAAATTCGTTAAATCATTGTGCCGCAGGTAAGAACTTAGTTCGCCTAAACTTGAATTCATATGCCAATAGGAATCGATGAATTGAAGTCTTACGGCGAGGCTGTGAAACGTCTGGGTGAATGCTATGTACTTTTCTTTGGTAATTGGTAGAACACTGAGCGAGGATGATTTATTATCAGCCAATTCACCGATTATGAAGTGCGCATCGTAACCACTCAAGTTGTGGAATACAACGGGTACGGTGCGATTGAGTTTGTAATTCAGATTACAATTTGAATGTGCAGGCCCGCGATATAGTCCTGTAACATGACAATGATCCTTCACGCGATCATTTAGATGCACAAATTTTAGCTCGCAAATGTGACATACTTCAGCGTTTTCGAACTCAGTCTGTTGTTGACCAGACAATTGATACATAGGTTTCTTTTGATTGAAGTATTCAGCTACCCTGACTGCGATTCCGTGTAATTGATGGGCTAACCATTTCTGACAATCGACACCTCGATAGGAATTGTAGTATGATAGCGACTCATCGTGACTACATTTAAAATAATAACCTACGCTATATGGTACATGTTTCTTATACCGGGACCATCTCTAGAAACTAAACAGGAACTGCGCATGCGCCAAATGATTCAATTTCATTGGTCAGCGAAATTGCCCCGCGGAGTAATTTTCGTCAGCTAACCAAGGCGACCAACGTACACGAAATGTGACAAGGCTCTGAATATCTCGCGCGTAAAGTAGCGTATTGAGGTTATGTTGATATTTATTCCTACTTATCGTGAATTTTCTACGAAAAGTGGCATTCAGCAATACCGTAGTTGATATTAGAAGATATTTAATCGACACAATAAAGGCGTCAATGGAGAAACAAATATCAAAAGCCACAGAAATTGGATCAGTTATTTATTGAAAGAAGAAATCTGAAATTAAATGTGGAACGTCATCAACGAGTGGGAGTCTAGACAAACTGAGGCAGGTAAGTAAAAATATTGTTTATTTCAAACAGATTCTTTATTTACATAAAATTACAAATAAATGGATTGTTGAAACCCAGTAGAAGGTTGCTCCAGAGTAGATTTGTTACAGTGCAGTGCTCCGGAAGCCAGTAATCAGTGCCAATGAACATGAAATATTAAAATAAAATCAGTAACAAGGAATAAAAGAAATAGTGTATCTTGAAACACAAAGCTTAGGAGTACAAAAAGTAGCAATTCGTTTTTCTGTCGCAATTTATTGAAAATTAGTGGTATTCAAAACAATTAGAAGCTCTTGTCTGATGATAATATCTTTTAATATTTTCAGGTGGAAAACAAACATCATCGAAGCGAGACTAAAGTTGTCAGGCGTTGAAGCGTGTAAGTAAATTTCTGATACTATGATATTTGCATATTACAATATTTTCACATGTATTCAATGATAAAATTCGTTCGTTCTGACAGACTTGAAGTTTCAAGTCGGATAATAGGATGAAAATCATACCTTACCTGATGGTCAAAACGTTTTGGTGGCTAGGACCCTAGTTTCTCGATTGGTGCCACCGTTCCAACCATCGAACCTGGTTGTTCCGTTGTTCCATTAGACAACAGGTATCCGAAGGAATTTCTTCTGGTCATCGCCATCTTCTGAACATCAGTCGTGGCAAAATTGAAGAGCACGACACGCTACAGATCATGGTGTTTGAATATTCCATTATTTTAGATCTATCGAGCCAATAGTAATAAGTTTGTTATTCAACAATTGCTGCTAACTAATTTTACAGAGCAATCATTCCGTGCACCATTGTAATCCAAGCAGTATTATTGGCCCGCATTATTTTTCAAATTTTATTTTCGGCAGTTTTGATATTTTATTTTTCACTCTCTTGGTATTCAATTCAGATGAATGGTGTTTCAAGTGTTAAATCAGATTCCAAGGATGAATTTTGATGTGTAAACTGTACCAATCTCAATCTAAAAATGTTGGATAACTTCAGTTGAAAATGTCTCTAAAGTCAATATTAATCGACAGTATCATCTGACTAGCTAGTTGCAGCTATCATCCGTGCTTGAGCCTCGTTCAACCCCGGCAAGGTTTAAGGAATGCATTCACTTACTAGTACACGTTACAAATGATCACTTTGTCTACAATAGGACTTACTTGCTGGCTAACTTTTTTATGATGAATCTTTATCAGGGAGTCATCCGGTAACTTATTGAAAGCTTGAAACCAGATTCAATTTTATACTCTTACAATGGTCCTTCATTGAAACTGAGAGTTTGTGAATCTCCATTTATTACAAATAATTCTGCATCCCATGTTAACACTGTTCGAAACAAAAAATCTCATCCTAAGATTGGAAATGGAATCTGCAATGCAAAAGTTATCTAGTAGCACAAGTTAAAAACAAAGAACCTTATAACGGTTTCTGCGACAGAGGGATTCCTTCCGGATATTCATGTTACTGGATGATGTTCGGAGCACTATGAACAAGATATTGTATTGGATTTAGGTTTAAGTAAATATTTTCATGAACTTCAGTGAAAATTAGATATTCATTTGTTTCAAAGGAACAAGGGGTACAATGTTGAACCCGATAAGTCAATATTTTCATATGAATGTTCTGAACATTACTCTAAAACATGATTATCCATAAAGTTAATTGTGACACTGAGGCACATTTTGAAAATGTTGATTTTTAACTTGTGTCACAGAATGTTTCTGAGTTTTACTCTTCGGATTAGATTTTTTCAGATTAGATTTGAAATTGAAAGAAACCCTAAGATCTACAACTTCCTTTTTCAACCAACAAAAGTGGCCGATGATCTCTGCATGTGTCATGAATTGAATGGGAAGAGAAGACATCAGCGAACAGCAGAGATGCTATTATTTTGGCTGTATTTTCTGTTGAAAGAAAAAAATTTCATTGTTATTCTTAATGTATGAAGTAATGAAAATGATTGAATAAATTGTCCCCACCTACCTGCTTCGGTTCTTCCAAGCACCCAACATTTGAACAGATTTCTTGTTTCAATCGCATAGGACGAATTTTCAAAGAGCATCAGCATTAAATTCCGACCTTTCTTTGAACAATCAATTTTCAATAACAAATGCTTCCCAAGCCTTTCCGAGTGACTATGTGAATGACTTGAGATTCTAACCTCAAAAATGCATGTGAACTACATCGCCGACAGAAACAGAGTTTGACAGCAGGGTCTCGGGGTGGCCAGACTGCACGGACGGCGGATTTAAATTCGCGCATGCGCAGTTCCTGTTTAGTTTCTAGAGATGGTCCCGGTAGAACTGAAGATATCTCTGCATGAAACTGAATGTGTTTGAACTTCAACCAAATAAATATCTTGACTGAACAAGAAAAGACCTGTTGGCTCTTCTTGCGTATGTATTACGTAAAAAATATGAAAAGCTCTTCATGGTCCGATTTGATCTTCAATATTCTATATACTGATATGAATTCATTCATGGTGGGTAGATCATGAGCAAAGTGCACGGCAGTCAGACAGGTAATTCGTGGTCCAAGTCATGCAGGGGGTACAATGTTGAAATACCGTCAATAACATTTATAAGATTAAAAATTTAAATAATAATGATTACAGTAATAATGATTATAATATAATAATAGTAATAATACATGATGCTTCGTACTATAAAAAGTTTGTACTATAAAAAGTTTGTACTATGATAAGTTTGTGCTATCAAAGTACAACTCAGGTTGCATAAATAATCATATGGACGTTAACCATCTCTGTTTAAGACATTGGTCGTTCTTTTTCTCTTGTATCATCATATTCAATCAAGGTGTTTCCAGGTCTGCGGCAGATTGCCGTGTAATGGCCGAGTTCATCAATTGATCTCGTTTTCACTTTTGTAGTGGGTGGTTTGAAGTTTACAACACCAACGAGGTGGTAGTTTTGTGTATCTGGTATTTCAATTTCAGTCGGAATGGCGGATAGTTGAATCTCTGTTCGGTCAGGATCCCCGATAATAGGGAAAACGTCAAATGCGACAAAGTGACCTGCAAAACGCAATAATGCCTAGATGACGAGCAGGTGCCGAACATACGGGAATAAGTATAGAACAATGGGTAATACAAAAATGGGCGAATCAAAAATAGATAAAGATGTGGGGTAACAGGTACAAATTTTATTCGCTAAATTTTATTTGTGCTCTACAAGAATCTTTGTACTTGAAAAGCCGGCTTTTACGAAGTGCAATAAGGTAAGTTGAATCAGAGTTGTAAAATTATTAATAAAAAAATATTACGTTCACCATTTTTATTTTTTCAATGGAAATATTTTTAACCATTCAATTTATTTTTCAATGGAAATATTTACCATTAAAAAAATAAATTCAACGGCTAATGGAATCATTTTACATGAAACAAATGAATCTAATGGCTAATACAACTTTGTTTAATTAAATAATCAATTTAATGGTTGATGGCAATTCTTTTCATTGAAAAAATAAAATCAATGATTAACGGAAATTATTCAGAACTCTGTAATTGTTTCAACGCAAAATCAGTCATTAAGTGAGTTCTTAGTTGCTGCAGTATGTGGCATACATAGCGCGTACCATTGTATCACACATAATAGTTTTTTAACTTCACTTTAAGAAATGGGAAATTATCATTCAGAACTATTTATTTATGATTAATGGAAATTTGCCATTTTAAGAAATCAAATTTATTGGTCAATAAATACTATTGCTATTAGAAGACTAAATGTAATGGTAAACGAAAATCTTTTCCATTGAAACTCTACATTCAATGGGGAATGGAAATTCTTTCGATTAAAAAATTGAAATTAATGATTAATGGAAATGCTATTGCATGAGAAAATTTAAATTAATGATGAAAATAAATGCTCATGCATCACAAATTCAATGCATTATTTACAATCCTGAGTTGATCCAATTCGTTCAATTTAATATGGTTTTATATTTTGTAGTTTGAGCTATCAAGTTGTGTTAAGTTGTTCGTGCTAGCTTATGCTGTATTTCATTTTCTCTAAAACTAGAGTATATTCCCGAAAGAAGTGGGGAAAATAAATAAACTTATTTGAGAAAAAAAATTTAAAAAAAGGGGGAGACTAAAATCTCGCCACGTCCGTGCCGTTGGTTCTCTCCAAGCCAATCAACTGAAATGTTTCAGCATTTTCAACAACAATCAATGAACTATTTCAAATAATGTATTCATCCTCGAGTTAGGGTGAAAAAGACGCAAACTGAAAAATGGCCATATTTTTGGGAAAAAACATTTGATAGCTGCAAAATAACGACCCTAAAATTTGAAAAATTCATCATTTTCATCGAGGTATTGCACCGGTTATTGAACTTGAAAGTTTAATTTGAAGGCCTTGGAGATAACAATCAGTGCAACATATGGCTGCATGAATGCAAACCTACAGGAACTGTTGAAAACATCCAAAATTGGACGAGATCTGAGATGTGATGCACATAAGTGACTGGGTGATCTAAAAGGGAAGTAAATCTGTCCCTGAAATAAATCCACTCGTAGGTGTAACTCTAACTCCGAATTGAAGTACTTATTAAATGAGAATATCTGTACGAACGAGGCTGAAGCTAGCAACTAAAATTAGCAGCCAAACGTTTGAATGTTCATTCGAATAAGGTAGTAAAATCCGAGAGTGAAAATTTTGGGAAATATCTTGATCCAACAATACTTTTATAGAATTATGAGGATCAAACCGAACTGCATTATTCTATTTCCGAAAAACTTGGAAACGTTTGGCTGCTAACTCTGTCTGCTAGCTTCAGCTTGATACTGTACGATTATGGAAACAGTTGTTACCCGTTTCAGTGACAGTCGTTGATTCTACACCCGTGCAACCTCGTGTACAGCAAGCCTTAGGTCCTTGGATGATCAGCTTTCCCGCAATGATTTTATGAAAATTTCCCTCTGTCAATGAAGAAGGCAGCGCTTGGAAAATGGGCAAAAATTTGGATCTTGGTGCACACCCTTTATCACACACGGATATCTCTGACAGAGCAGGTGTTGATTGAAATAGTTCCCTAGCCAAATCAGCTATGGTAACGTCACACTCGACGAGGGTGGAGTTGCTAGGTCGTGGAATGGTCGGAAAAATTTCTCGTAGGATCTGGGTTCGTTGACGATAAGAACCATTGGTCAACCCCTTAGACAAAATATCCAAGATTAATTGAAAGAATTTATTTTCTTTATAATCAACGCAGCTTCTTTCAGTAACGACCGATCTTGCACGGCGGTTAAAAAAATTTGTAGCAAGCTGTCGAACGCACAAGTATTTCGTAGTGAAATTCTCTCTTTACCGAATTTCACTGACTGTAGGGTAAGAGTGCTACCATTCTTCATTATGGGCATTTTTTTCAACTTCTCATGAAGGATAAATTCGTTTGCTGTGTAGCTTTGCTGTAGGTATCGACCCTTTTTCTTTTCTACAGGTGCTGCTAACCCGCGCCAATCTTCGACTTCCCTGCTTGCAAGTATAACTGGAACGTTGCTAAAACTTTTACAGGCCAAGCAAATCCTACGTTGACCATAGCCTTCAGATTCATCTTCCATCGCTGTGGAACATAGATCTAAAGCATGTACAGGTTGAGAACAGACGGCACACACGTGTGCTCCAGATGGGTGATCACCATTATTGCAGGCAGGACAAGATTGAACTCACGGACTTATGGACGGAGCGCAAAGTGACATTATAGACACGGGGGGCTATCCCACAAGACGGAAGGGGAATCAGAACGGCAGCCATATTGTCAGGAGCCATTTGCGCGCAAAATTCAACGCGGTTCTCATACCAGTTGAAAATTGATTCTGAATCCGTGTTATAAATTCATGCCGCTTGTTCGTTTTACAACAGTCCAAAAAGAAATCGGAAGGCCGTGACAGTGAAGTATATTGGTGAAATAATATAAATTTATGTACTTGGTAAGTATGTGCATCTATGTAGAAATTTACTTATTAGAATATCAGATATATTTATATGTAACCGCGTGTGTAACCGCATCCAAATTTAATTTCATTTGCGTGGTAGCATTATTTGTAAACTATAAATAATACATGGTCGATTCGTATGCTTATTAATTTAGTTTTGAGCTCTGGACAACATGCCTCACTGTCTGGCAAAAGGTTGTACTCATCGATCCAACAGAAAAAGCAGGGCTCAGTTGGAGCTTGAAAAAGACAACAAAATCACATTTCATGCGTAAGATACGTGTGAAAATTACAAATATCGTAGTGAAGGGCTCAGTATTATATTTCATTTCTATATGTATTTTAGTTTTCCAAAAAGTAGTGTTCAGCATTCTCACCGAATTCATGAGAGAAAGCTCGAAATCACACGTGAACTGTTTCCTAAGATTATCAAAACAGACCCACACACACAACCACACAAACACATTCACTACGTACACTCTCAAGGCAGCAAATGCCTTGTTTACCTCAGTTACACTCTTGTAGAGCTTGAGCGAGGATGTAAACTTCGAACCTCGTCAAGCAATTTCTATCCTATTGAATAAATTGTTAATTTTGGTTTCTTGTTAAGAAAAACTGTGATTCGTATTTTACTCCCATCCTCACCTAATCTAATCTAGCAAAAAACATTTGGTCCTTCGAGCCGGATTGGAGTGAATACACGAACAGAAACTCGGAAAAGTGTCGATTATTTCGAAACGAAAATCTCGTCAACCTCATCGACACTCTCGGTCGCTCTCACACATACGGGTCGCGGTAGTGTTGGTGCGTGGTGATATAGTTGTGCGAGTGTGTTCGTGTCTCGTGTCTCATCGCTATCGTATCTATCAGTGTCCGCGTGTAGTGCGTGCTCCCCCCAGTATCGCTGGTATTGGGGTCCTGTATCGTTGTTCCAACGAAGTGTATCGGTTACGTGTGTGCGCGTCGCTACGAAACTAATACAAGTGAAGCGCTCTTCGTGCTCGTGTCGCTGTGGCCTTGTGTGGCAAGAGACTATAGACCCTCGCCACGCGGTGTGCCATCGCTCCCACTACTACTATTACCCGTCTCCTTCTCTTACTCGCGCGCTCTGCTGACGTCGCAGCTATCTCGGTTTTTTTTCACATTTCGCGATCTCAGACTGTTATCACGATTAGAATTCCGGTCGCAGTTTCTTTCCTTCTCTCAAATTATGCAGTCACGCATGGAGAAGCAAGCCAGACTCTCTGGGCAAATTTCTCGTACTCACGACAATATCAAAAAGCTCGGTCAAGCAAATATAACTCAAGGAGTACTTGAAGCCCGACTTCAGGCACTCGAAGAAAAATGGAGACAATTCCAAAATGATCACGATAAAATTGAAAATGGAGCATCAAGCGACGACATGAAAATGAGGTACTTTACAGAAGATTTTTTCTCAACAACGGAAGAAATTTATCTCACGCAAAAAGGAAAGTTATTGGACTATCTTCGTGTATTTGTTGACAGACCTCCCGAAGTTGCAAGAGATGACCCCATTCCAATAGTACGACAATCACTGCCAAAAATCAATATCCCAAAATTCTCGGGAGACTTTACCGAATGGCTAAACTTTCGCGATCTCTTCAAGTCTATGGTGATTGACGCACCGTTGTCGCCAATAGAGCGAATGCACTATCTAAAAACTAATCTAACAAAGGAAGCCTCTTCCCTAATTGCTTCAGTGCCTTCCCTTGCTGACAATTTTGAAGTCGCGTGGCAGCTTCTTTCCTCTAGATATGACAAAACTCGCTTATTAACCAATGCTCAAATTGCTAGCCTTTTCTCACTCCCAGCTATGACCTCGGAGTCCTCCTCGGATCTGAAGGTCCTCTACAACGGAACCTCCAATGCACTCGGTGCATTGAGGGCATTAGGACGCCCCGTTGACAATTGCGACGATTTTATCGTGTATATGACAGTGCAAAAGTTAGATAAGCAATCTCGGCGCGAGTGGG
This sequence comes from Diprion similis, assembly GCF_021155765.1. Lineage (NCBI taxonomy): Eukaryota > Metazoa > Arthropoda > Insecta > Hymenoptera > Diprionidae > Diprion > Diprion similis. Next base: position 1,918,780 of record NC_060116.1, read on the forward strand.
AAGCCTCTGTCGGAGCAAAAAAGGAACCATCTACTTTCAAGGAACTGCAATCCTTTCTCGAGAATCGCATTTGCTCCATCGAGGCCCTCGAAGGAGCGACAAAACCTCGCGAAAGCTCAGCATCTACGAAAACCGCACCCTCAAGCGCTGTTCGTAACTCGAAAAAACCATCCAGCTCGTCGCCTCATCAGGGAGTCAAATCTCACGTATCAAACACACTCTCGTGAGCAAGATGGTAGATACACAGTACGTCTCTGTTTCGTCTCTCGTCGTCGTACGTCTCTCGGTACGTACCTCTAAAGAAACCTCTTGACTCTCTCGGTGACTCCTACATTCCGGCAACGAAAATGCTACACCGAATGGAACATCGCTTCTCACAGGACACCAAATTCTTCGAAGCCTACTCTGCCTTCATGACAGAGTATGAAACTCTAAACCACATGGAAGTCATTTCGTCAACGAGCTGAATACCAAAAACGTCCTACTATCTACCGCATCACGGTGTAATGCGAGAGTCAAGTACTACTACAAAGCTTCGAGTCGTTTTCAACGGATCGCAGAAAACTAACGCCGGACATTCTCTAAATGATCATCTTCACGTGGGCCCAAAGATTTTGCCTGAACTCGTCAGCATCTTACTTCGATGGAGAGCGCACGCAGTCGTGTTCTCCGCCGATATGGAAAAAATGTATAGACAAGTATTGGTGCATGAAGAGGATCGTGATCTTCAACGAATTTGCTGGAGAAAGGACTCCTCATTGGAAATTAATACTTACCGTCTTCGCACGGTAACGTACGGCCTCACGTGTGCTCCCTTCCTCGCAATAAGAGTGCTCCGTCAACTCGCTCATGATGAAAGGGATCGCTTCCCAATTGGAGCCTCAGCACTTTCGAGCGACGTCTACGTCGATGACGTTTTATCTGGTGCTGACGACATCACCAGTGCCTTGATCAAGCAAAACGAATTAATCGAGTTGCTCAAGGCGGGCGGTTTCACTCTACGGAAATGGACCTCAAATACTCCAGAACTTCTTGAACATCTAACGCCTGAAGTCAGAGCCACGACAACGTCGATCGTCTGGCAACCGGAAACCTTCCACATGCTGGGGCTATCATGGCAATCGAGCAGTGACTCTTTTCTTTTCCAGTTAAACACTACCAAGCTTCAGCATCCTCTAACAAAAAGAAATGTGTTGTCGCGTATTGCTCAACTCTTCGACCCGCTTGGATGGCTAGCACCAGTTGTTATACTCGCAAAAATATTCATGCAATCCCTGTGGCTGCTTAAACTCGAATGGGATGACGCCTTACCTGACGAACAAGTCAACCGTTGGATCGAAATTCATTCAGATCTACCAGCAATCTCGAATTTCCGCATTCCTCGATGGCTCGGATTAAACTCATCGCAACAGACTGTCGAGCTTCATGGTTTCGGGGACGCGTCACAGCTTGCTTATGCTGCTGTAGTGTATTTGCGCATCATTCGTGATGGACAATCTTCGGTTACTCTCGTATCGTCCAAAACGAAAGTCGCTCCGGTCAAACAAGTTTCCCTGCCGCGATTAGAACTTTGTGCTGCTAACCTCGTCACGCGACTAGCTAAAACTATCCTTGCTATGCTCAAACTCGATCGTCCGGTTCACCTTTGGTCAGACTCGACGATAACACTTGCGTGGATACGTGCACACCCGACCAAGTGGACAACCTACGTAGCTAATCGTGTAGCTGACATTCAACTTTCTCTCCCGAATGCTATTTGGCACCACGTTGAATCAGCAAGCAATCCGGCAGATTGCGCATCTCGAGGAGTTCTCGCATCGGACCTTCAAGACCACTCTCTCTGGTGGAGAGGCCCTGAATGGTTGCACGAAGATGCTAACAACTGGCCGTCCAGTCCTCGTAAACCTCCGAATGATCTTCCAGAAACTCGTTTGACGTCTCACGCCGTCGCCGAACAAATTGACGAGCCATACCATCTCCTCACCAAGTACTCGAACTTGACAAGGTTATCAAGAATCACTGCTTGGTGTTGTCGTGTCAATCTCACAAAAAATGGTAAACGCAATCTAACTCCAGCACTCACGCCATCTGAAATCGCTGCCGCCCTCCTGCGTCTCATTCGAGTTGAACAAAACCGCAATTTTAAAACTGAAATTCGTCTTCTCGAATCCGGACAAACGCCTTCGAAAGGGCAACTTCTCAAACTGAGCCCCCTTCTCGACGACAAAGGTCATCTCCGCGTGGGCGGACGGCTAAAAAACTCACTTCTCGATCCTGATGAGAAACACCCTTACATTCTACCAAGCCGATCTCCATTGACTAAGTTACTCATCGAACATTATCATAAGGAAACTCTTCACGGCGGAGTGCAGCTCACTCTCGCCACCCTCCGACAACGATACTGGGTGATTGGTGGTCGCACTGCAGTGAAAGCGGTCATACACAGATGTCTTATTTGCGTGCGACACCGAGCTACGACAGCGACTCAAATCATGGGAAATCTTCCGAAGGCTCGAGTCACCCGAGCTCGACCCTTCCTCCACTCTGGAGTAGATTACGCTGGTCCAATCTACCTTCGAACTGCGAAAGGAAGGGGACACAAATCGTACAAGGCTTACATTGCCGTGTTCGTTTGCTTTTCGACAAGAGCGGTACACCTTGAAGCCGTATCCGACTACACCACTGATAGCTTCTTGGCGGCATTCCGGCGATTTGTTTCGCGCAGAGGAAAGTGCGCTACACTTACAAGTGATTGCGGAACAAATTTTGTAGGAGCAGACGCTGAACTACGAGCTCTCCTTGCTACTACTTTGTGACGTTGCACCCCGCGTGCACGTCACAATAAGCCCCAAACCCGCGGAGCGGGGCCGAACAATGCCGAACCGGCCCGGGCGCACCCGAAGACGCGCCGGGCCGGCCGGAGAAGGCACTCTTGTGCCAACGACGTACGACGCCGGATGCCCAGAAGCTCCAGTTACGAACGAAAAGGTCAGCTGAAATACATCCCTTCTACCGTGCACCAACCACGCTCCGCACCGCCACTGCCAATCACTGCATCCACACACTGCATACCCCTCCGATCCACACCCACACGCCCCCCCATTCCCCCTACACATCCACACGCTCACACACACATCCACCCCCTTTCACTCACACGTTCATTAGCACTAATTCACTAGTTTTAAGAATTTAGATTTAAGAAACACGCTAACCGGCTGGGGCGTGACCAGCCGCCACGCGGGACCGACCCATTTTGTCAAATTAGCTCTTAAGATTCGTTAACTGTCAAATATAAGATACCCTTGATTTTCCACGACGCCGGCTCGTAAAGTTACTCTTCCCCGTCTCTCGTCTCCCTCCTTCCCCCCCCCCCCCCCCCCCCCCCCAAATAAGTGCGGGATTCACCTCCCGTCACAACTTCTGCTGAATCCGAGAAAATCGCGAATATTCTCGCCAACGATGGAACGTTGTGGAAGTTTAACCCCCCAGCGGCTCCGCACTTCGGCGGACTCTGGGAAGCAGCGGTGAAATCGACAAAACATCATCTTCGACGAGTGCTAGGCGAGAACACCTTGACTTTCGAGGAAATGACTACACTACTGACACAAGTGGAAGCTTGTCTCAACTCTCGTCCACTCCAAGCTCTCACAGACGATCCTGACGATCTGTCAGCGCTCACGCCAGCTCATTTTTTAATAGGTGAACCCCTCACTGCCGTCCCGGAACCGTCTCTCGTCAACTTACCTCACTCACGCCTATCAAGATTTCAGCTCATTCAGCAAATGCAACGTCACTTCTGGAATCGATGGTCATCTGAGTATCTGCATACTCTGCAGTCCCGGCACAAGTGGCAACAACCTCAGCCTTCTCTGCAAATCGGTGACCTCGTTCTTATAAAAAACGAACAATTACCACCGACTAAGTGGCCTTTAGCTAGTGTCACTAACGTTCATTCGGGAGAAGAAAAAAAAATCCGCGTTGCTACTGTTAAGACAGCAACATCATCGTTAACTCGCCCAGTTGTGAAGCTTTGCCCTTTACTCAAAAGTGACGAAGCCCAATAAACAAAAAAAAACCATTTCATAGTACGCTGAGCACTCGACACTCAATTTCGTCTTCCGACGAGGCGGGCGGAATGTTCAGCATTCTCACCGAATTCATGAGAGAAAGCTCGAAATCACACGTGAACTGTTTCCTAAGATTATCAAAACAGACTCACACACACAACCACACAAACACATTCACTACGTACACTCTCAAGGCAGCAAATGCCTTGTTTACCTCAGTTACACTCTTGTAGAGCTTGAGCGAGGATGTAAACTTCGAACCTCGTCAAGCAATTTCTATCCTATTGAATGAATTGTTAATTTTGGTTTCTTGTTAAGAAAAACTGTGATTCGTATTTTACTCCCATCCTCACCTAATCTAATCTAGCAAAAAACAAGTAGTGACAGGAGAAAAATATGGATCGAACGTAACCGCATGTTATTTGATATCAACATTCAGTCATCTTCTACTTATTTTTTTGATACGTACTACATTCGTTTCTACTGGGATAGACTACAAGATGTTTTTCACATCTTTCCTAATTCTGTTATATGTTTTTTTTAACCGCATAATGTGGTGGTGTTATATTGTTAGTCTTTGCAACAAAAAATTAAAATTCCGTACATACGTCTATTTCATCATTTCATATTGCGAAGATTACCTACAGCCACGTTTTTTTGCAGATATTTTACACCGGAGTTGATTTGGCGTTACCTGTGACTAGGAGACTTCATTTAGATCCAAGGTAATATTTACTGTGGACAAGATAAGGTGTCGTACCCCTGAGCCGAAACCAATTTCTATATAAATATCGTACCTCACTTTTATTTTGAAAAGAGAAATGAGTTTGGCGCTGTTTTCAGCAAATTCAATCACAGAATGTATCTTAAATAATGTAAATTTACCCCACCAAAATCCTAATTTCTATACCCCGAAAAAATACTTCAACAAGCCATTACTATGTATAGTTAAACATTTAACTTTAGTCAATATTCATATAATCATTAAAAAAATTACTACTTCTGAATAAAACAATATAAATTATTATTCAAGAAAATAAGACACTGAATTTAAGCTTATATTTATCAGCAAACTCCATCGATAGTAATTATTATGTGGGGTGATCGGTTTGAACGTGGCGCGCAATTGGCTCCTATTAAGATGGCTGATCGAGCCGATTCCCCTTCCGTCTTTTGGGATACCCCCGCAACGGAATGCTCCGTCCATAAGTCCGTGATTGAACTACATTTATGGGTGGTTGGGACTCGATTTGCACAATTGGTCTGTGCTCGTACTTAATTTCAACAATTGGTGAGGATGGCGGAATGATTACCTCAGATTGTGCATCAACAATTTTTGTTCTACCATTGATGAAGTCAGCGTGCTTTTCAATAAAATCATCAGCCCGCATTGGTAAACGGACATTTTGTAATACCCGATTTTTTATGTTGTTGAAATCTCCCTCTACTGGGGCACTAGACGCAGGAACGCGGCCGTATCCAAATTGGTTTCGAGATACACACGACCATAGAGGCAGCCATTTCACATCTTTTAGAAGTCTGTCCGCCAATTGAGGGAAATAGTGAGCGTTGTCACGATCACCTTCTGTCATTTGCACCATAGATTCAACGCGATTGTCGATGTTCATTGCCTATGTGGCCCATGAGTTTGATACATGAGAATCATCAACTTCCGGGGATTCATTGCCTTCCAATGGCTCGCTATTCGCTTCTTCGATCAGATCCTCTATATCTTTCGTGCCAGTGAATATATCGCGTAATTTCAGTTTGTGAATTTCACAGTGTGTTTTTTCTCCATATTCTGTCTCGCCTTCCGTTTCGCAACGCGCTATGATAAGAATAGATGTGAGAATCTCAGTTGCGGTATCGAGATTACAAGTCAAAATTAATTGTCCAAGAGCGGTGAAAAAAAACCTCTTAACTCTGGCATTAACGTCCTTCATAAATCGTGCGTACATCTTTATAAAATGTGCCACATCAATCCGTATATAGCATTTTGGTAGTGCTACATGTTTGCATCCAGCAGCGTAATCGTCAATCGTAGAATATTTTGTGAATGCCCTTACCACAGCAGTTAATAATGCTTTAGACGAGTCACAGACTACCTCTTTTGGAGCAGGGGCACCTGTGTTTATTAAGTTCATTAAACATATTGTGTAAAACGATCCGTCAATAAGCGTAATGAGTAGTCACATAAATAATTATTTCAGATTGATAGAAATCGATTGATAGATCAACTTATTGTTGGATCAACGTATTGTAGCTTATCTATAAATGGCGCAGACTCGGTTCCGTTTGCCATTATTACTTTGTACTAATACGGCTTGAATAACGTGGATGAAGAAATGCTTACGATATTTGAATTGACATATTTTTTGAAGTGTACAAAAACTCTGGACTAAAAGGTTTTTTGAATTAACAGTGAGCGGAAAGGGTTGAAAATTATGAGTACTACAATTTTCTAAGCTGATCACGCTTTAATTTTGTGATTAGCGAAATGACCTATCTTGTCGGTTGCTCTTGATGTAGAAATATTTAATTCTATTAGCCTGAACTTTTAGGAATATCTTAAGCTTCGCAGAATCGTAAGATTCCAAAAAATCCCTAAATAGGCTAAGATTGCATTTATAATAGATACCGCGCGGCGCGCCCGACCGCCAACTTCGAAGCCGTTTTTCCACGATTCACTTTTTTGAACCTAGTGCAGGTTCTAACTCTCGAACGGAGGTTCAGATTGCTTTGAAATTTTCATCACATATTCTTAGTATCTACCGTGTAAACCACAGGAGCAAAAATTTCAATCACACAAAAAAATATAAACAATAAAATACCGACGGGAAATTGAGTAAAAAAATTTGAAGTTTCGAATTTTTATTACAATAATTTTTTTTTAGTAATATTTTTTGTTCACACGAGAAATACATTCATTATGCAATTACAAATATGTTCGTTTTTTTTTTTAGACACCCACATCGATACCGAAAACCTGCTCCACGAACGCGCGCGCAAGAAAAAGACATTTCTTCATTATAATATATCTCCGCCATTTGTAAATATTTCCGACTTTTATTTTTTTGCACAAAAGCTGAAGAATGTGCATAAATGTACTATGAAAAAAAATTCGTCAATATCGAATTACCTGAATTAAAGGGAATTAAGTGTATTCATGAGAATTAACTGAATTAACAGTGAATTACTTAAATTAATGAGAACTAAGCGAATTAACGGAGAATTAATGAGGATTAACAGAGAATTAATTTCAAATGATTTCAATTTGTACCAGAATTATATTGAATTAAAGTGAATTATCGAGAATTGATCGCAAAACTATTGAATTAATGTGAATTAGACTCGAAATTTAAAAAATTAATCTGAATTAAATGAATTAATCTGAATTGAAGGAATTATTCTGAATTAAAAAAATTAATCTGAATTAAAAGAATTATGTTGAATTGAAGTGAATTATCAAGAATTGATGGCAACACTATTGAATTGATGTGGATTAAACTCGGAATTGAAAGTATTAATCTGAATTAAAGGAATTAATCTGAATTTAAAGAATTCATCTGATTTAAAAGAATTATATTGAATTAAATGAATTATTCTGAATTATTTCAACCTTCGGAATTAATGTGTCACTCGGATCTTGAGTTATTTCCCCCTCGTGTAAGCCCACGGTTCGTAACAACTTTTGTTTTTGACTTTGGAGGCTGGTTAAAAACACATTTACGATACTAAAATTACGAAACAGACATGAATCGAATGGTTCGCATTGAACGTTTGAGTCATCATCCACAAGATACCCACTCAAGGGTCTTTTGATACCTCAATTTCGAAATTGCCGGAAATAGCATATTTGTAAACTTCAACCTCGTTTAGGCAGTAATAACATTTTTTTTTCAACCCAATCTTTTCGCGTTAGCTATTTTCTAGTGAAAAAGTACAAAAATCTCGCAATTCTAGACGAAAAGACTCCGACGGATTTTTATTTGATGCATAAATCAAGAAATGGCACGAAAAATAGGAATTTACTATTACGATTTCGTGGTTTTCGTGCCATATCTTTATTTCTGCATCAACTAAAAATGTGTTGGAGTCCTTTTGTTCAGAATTGCGTATGGAATGGTGCTATTAAGCCTTTCTTTATTTTTGAAATACGTGGCTGTTATGAAGGTTCGTCCGTTACCAATAAGTCAAAATAGTATATGAATTTTTCTTCATTTTCAATTCTTTTGATACTCATTAAAAATCATCATTTCAATTTATAACCATATACCAAGCTTAATAATCGATAATTCTCCTTCATTTAATAAAACAAAGTAGTACAATGACTTTGCTATTGTTGACTCTTCCGGTCAAGTAAAAAAATTTGGCTACAGCGCGTTGTTGTGCCTTCACTTTCTTTGGAACTAAGTTTCTATCTCTGTCTTTTTTCCCAGCTGTTCTTGTGACGTTATAGAATCTTGGGCAACGTGAATTGCTATCGATGAACAGGATAAAAAACTAAAATTCAACTTCAATTATTTTGATAATTAAATCGATAACGGTATATTGTTTGAATGTTATCATGTTTTCAATTTATTCAAGCTTATTGCATATGGTTTGTTATTTCTTAATGTTGGGAGGATAATATAAAAATAAATGAAAAAAGACGTAATAAAAGCATGTCAGCCATAAGAGCCCGTTTATAAGACTTAAAAACTGATAAAACTGAAAATTGTCATTTTTTAAACTTTTTTGCTAAGAAACTGAACGGTGGATCGTTTTTAAATTTGGACGATACATCAATAAGTACTCATTTATATGTATACCAAGTTTCAAAACTTAAACTTGGAAAATTTATTTAACATTAGTAACGGTCGAACCTCCTTAAGCTTTTTTGTGGATTTAATATACGCGGGCTTCGAACTTAAAACCGAATGCGCGTAAAATAACGGTTTCGCGGATGGATACAAGAATGTGAACTTCTTGAAGTACTTTTGACGTGATAACGTCTTATAAATCGATGAACGCCGGCTGCACTCACGAAAAAGCATGACTCATAGTAACGTTCCGCCTGAGCCGAGCGTGCAAGCGAGAGCGAGGCACGAAAAAAAGTGCAAATAAATGTTAATTTATAGGAAAAATTGTAATTTTCAATCAACTCCTTCTTTGTATTATACAAAATAATGATAATTCAGTGATAATAATTCAATTCAATTCATAAAAGTATGCAATTTTTCATCAATGTTTTCTTATGACGTTATCACGTAAAATTATCGTCCGTAAACCGACTTTACAGACAACCCGTTTTTTCTTTACTTTTTAGCTTGCACATAATATTTAAAACAATACCCGGCTAAAATTTAGACCACGTTTTTTCGGTTACAAAACTGGGGGAAATATTACAAAAATCACCTACTTCGCATGCGTTGCACATACAATTTTTTGAAACGAGTCGTACGAACTTCAATCCAAAAATAGTCTCATTGTATCAATATCTCGAATATCGAATTTTGTGCACGATCCGACATCCCGTGAGAAAGTTTGCGTCCAAATAGTACACGTATAAGTAAAAAAACATTACATCTTAGTAATTAAATGGGAAATTGAACACTAGTCTATGCCACTCGTGGACTTGAGCTACATACCCTCTCCGCGAGAAGAATGTTTTCAAAAAACGTTACTATTTGAGTGGTAGGAGTACGGAGACAGAAATGTTACTCTGAAATGACCCAGGGAATGATACTCCAATGTATGTACATACCTGTGCGAATCCATTCCATCAGCCAGAAATGAATTGAATTTGTATGGTGACTTTTTGTTATCATCTGGGCAACAGAAAATTGACCCCCTACACTGCAATTGACCACACATTCGTATAAAAATATGTGTTGCGATTGAGATTTATCAGGTTGTATGATTTTCTTGACTATGCTGCCAGTGGCGTTGATGCATATACATGATGGTTCACGGCTAGAGTACGTCCGATAAACATGCAATTGGTGGTTCGTCCAGTAATGGGCAAAAAATGGGTTCGTTCCTAGGCTATGGATCATGTTCTTCATCGAGCCTAATTGCATGATGGCTAGAGCTTTCAGGGGGTCTCGGTCAAGATGTTGAGAGCTGAGGTATTCATTTTTGGTCGTATTTAAAACCGATGTTTTATATAAGTGCGGCGGTTCAGGCTCACCTGGTAGCATAAGCTCGTTCGCCATTTCCGCACGATAAACGGAAGCTGACTTTCCGTCAAGTTTTTTGGCGATTTCTTGTCGGTCCGGAGCTCTCAAGTAAGTCTTACCACACACACCGCGGCCGCTCCCTGCCGTAACTGTGCATGTCACATTTATGAAATCATTTTCAACGTCAGAATCGTCGATTTTTCATTTGATCACGGAACCACATTTACATTTGCCATTCATGTATCCTGACCTTGCATCCGCTGTGATTTTATGATTTTTAAAATTCTACCCACATTTTCGCCGTTCGCTATCCCAAATTTTTTGGGTCATGAGCTTTGCCATTTGCCAGGCTGCAGTACATTACATTCGCGCGTGTATGGTTTGCGCCTATCTGGTTCGGTCCGCTTGTAGCTTTGGTTTGTAAGCAAACCTTCGTATTCCGATCTCGTTAAAAATATCAAAAAACTGTCCTCATCGGCTATCGTAGAATTGTTTGATGTACCACCCTTATCGCCTTCACCAATCGTCTGGTATGATTCGTTACGGTCAATGAGCGTGCTGTTGCCGCCAAGTTTGTCTCTGATTCCGTACTTATTACAAGTGACGAAGGTGTACAAAGAATTTGGTAAAATCACATTGTTTCATTCTTTGGCGATTGTCCTCCAAACTTCGTGTGTTTTTGTCACTATTGCATGATCGGCCACAAGTACCTCTTCTTTGTGATTAACTACGACAGCTACAATATCGTCTTGATTTATCTTGCGCGGTCTTCCACGTATAGGCCCCATTTCAGGAACAAGTAAACTAACCAGCTCCGTAGAAATTCAATTCAAGACTGACGTTACGGAGGTAGTTATGATTGAGTCAAAGGAATCGAATGACCCAATACATGCAACTATACTGTATTCCAAGAAGCTTCGGCAATTTAAAAGGCACCGCCATGCGCCAGCCGTACACAAGCTAGCAACATAGTTGCATTAGCAAAGATTCGGCGAGCTTCGTTATAGTCCAGTCGAATAAGAGCAAAAATAGGCTTGAAAACCAAGTACATAGGCAAAAGTTCAAGAATACGGATTATGTTCGGAACTGCAGATTGTAGCACCGCACGTTTTTGCAAAAAAAAATTTAACAAATAAAACAATCAAAACACACAACTTTCCGCCTTTTGGACACTTTCGTGGCCTTACGCTGCCCAAATGGTAGCAGTTAGAGCAAAAATGTATACAACCAATATTGTAGAGCACAAAATTTCCTATAAAATAGTCAGCAAGGCCACCATTCTTTCTATTATAGTTTAGCCGTGGGAGCGATTCGGAAAAAAGCTCAAAAATGCTCCATTTGTACGAGATCACTGAAATTCTAGTTTAGTTGTAAATTGCATTTTCCCCATGCTAACTTGGATGAAAAAATCCACCGTTTGTTCTTATGCAATATGTAACAGTTTGAATAAGCCCGCCTAACTTAAGGTGCCGCTGACCTGACTTGAAAATATCAAATCGTGACGTCATAAATACGCGCAGCGCCTCTGAACGTTGAACGGTGAACTAAGGCCGCTGATTTCATTGGCTTGTTCTGTTAGATCCAACCAATGATGTCAGTTACAGATCGAAACATACTTCTTGTGGACCATAAACGGGCTGCTGTCACATGAAAAACGCGTATACGAATCGAGCCATGTTCACAAAAAAATAACTGATAGTATAAGTTTTCCCGGATAACGCGTGTGCTTTTGTACGTGTGAATCTCCATGGCGAGGGTGAAAGAAATTGTGGAACAGTGCAATCAGTGAATATTCTACATGCGGTAGCTCCGATCGGCCATGTTTGTTGTCTCGTGATTTTATTCACTTCATCATTCTTTATTATAAACATTATCAGCGATTTGCCTGAGCAGTGACTGAGATTCACACGTACACTATTATTCAAGCTACGATTTAAAATATTTCCAAGTAAGATTCATACTCTCGTTATCGCAGGATTCGTAAAGGCTTTTTCACCCAATTTCCCCGCTTCTGACGTCACGAAATATATATATGACATGCCAGGTCAGCGGGGCCTTAAATAGCATACTTTGACTGAGCTAGTAAACTAGAGGTAAAAGCTTGACCTTTGTAGTCGTTGACAATTCGATATTTGGAAATATATACGTCAGGCCAAAATCGACCAGGGCACCCCCTTAAAGATCAAATTTCCTGTCATAAATAAGTTACGGAACCTGTTGAACAACTACGAAAAATAGTAAAAGCTAAGTAAAACTGATATCATTGAAATGAAAGATAGACAGACAAACTAATTCCCAAATTAAAAATATAAGGGAACATTACATATTTACAAAAAAGGCGTATTTTATCTTGTTGCGAATAAATGATTAATCGTTAATACATATAATTTTATTCATACAAATTTATACAATCGACCTACTTAGCACAAAAATATAAAAGAAAACTAATAACAATTTACTTTGATGATGAAAATTGACTTTAAATTTCGAATAAATATATAAAATTTATTGATTATACATGTATAAATATTAGGGTGAGCCAAAAAAACTAACCTATAGAATCCATAATCTTAAAAGGATCTATTTACTGAGAAAAAATTTCTCCCATTTGGAAAAACTTCTAGTTGAATTTTAAAACGTGTCAGTGACCATTCGAAATTTCCCATTCGAATAACACGCAAAAAAAATTTTTCCCTTCAAAAAATTAAAACTTTTGAACCCTTTGAGAGAAAACAATTTTCGAGGCATATTCTTGTAGGGCGTTAAATTCTCCAACAAAAGACCCCCTAATTCATATTTTAGACTGAAAAATTTGCATATTTACGGGCTGTGAAAGTTGCCTTTTTTATCTCAAACGGTTCAAAAGTTATAATTTTTGTGATGAAAAAATTTTTTTTTCGTGTCATTTGAATGGGAAATTTTAAATGGCTGTTACGTCCGACGTCCCGCCTCACGTTTCTCCCACCTTCCTCGACGCTTGTCTTTACCTACCATTCCCACACTCCATATCTTGTCATCCTATTTCCATCTTGGCTTACACCACTCGCTATCGCCCTTACCTTGCTATTTCGATCCCCCTCTACCCTGTATCCTCGCTCATTTTCTCATGCAAAAGACTCACTCTGATTCCAACGCTCTTACCTCTTGCATTCAACTCCAACTCCCGTTCCCCAAAACCATTGTCTCAACTACTCCTCATCGACTTCATTAAAATAAAAGTTATAATCATTCTGTAATTACTGTTCCTTCCTTTCCGTTCCCTGAACGAAAACGGCGACGACTAAGAACCTACAAAAATATCACCCGAACCAACATCATCGGGTGGGTACATGGACTGCCGTCCCCCTGTACCGTAACATTCTGGTGGCAGCGGTTTTGCCGTCGACCTACCCTTTGTTCAGTGCTTCGGAAAATCTACGCAAGAAAAGTATTAATACGCAAAACTTCCGATATCATATCAATAAGTGATAGCCACGTAGACAGTGTTCGCCGGCAAATCAAGTGCGTACCTGACAAATTCAGGACCCGCAACGAACTGTGCAACGAGTGGAAATATACGACGCAAGAAAAGTGTTAATACGCAAAACTCCCGATATCATATCAATAAGTGATAGCCACGTCAAGAGTGTTCGCCGGCAAATCAAGTGTGAACCTGACAAATTCAGAACCCGCAACGAACTAAATATACGGACGAAAGCCGATCTATACCACACATCACCTTTTGGAACCCAAAATTGTGATTAGCCCCCACCCGTTTCTGGACGCCTGCGACGCTGGAACAAGAATTTGGACCCAAGATTGGCATCACTCAGATACCTGGAACACCAAACCGAGACTCTTCAACACGCAACGGACTTCCCCGCCTACACCCTCCTCTTGCCGACGGACGACGTGCATCACATCTTCAAGTCTCACCTGCCTTCAGCCGCCTACAACCATGCTGTACCTTGCGTTTGTGTTCATCTTTGCTCTGTAAGTTTGTTGTAATCCTTAGTAATAAGTTGATATTTCATCCCCGTACCCATTGCCCATCTACGAAAATCGATATGGCACCAACTAATGAGACCGGTCCATCTTTTTGGTCAGTAAAAGACGTCTTACCGACGATCCCTGCATTCGATGGCAACAACATGCCTTTTGACCAATTTGTGGAACAATTGCGCCACGTGTAAACCCTCATTAGAGCTTCAGACAAAATGACCCTTGCTAAATTTGCACAATCAAAAATTACCGGCCCCGCTTCCCAATATTTAGTAGGCATTAATTGCAACGACGTCGAAGACCTTATAACGGCCCTCAGCCGAGCATACCGTCCAGACATCCCCGTACGTCAATTATCAATTCAATTAGATAGAATTACCCAACAACCGCGTGAGCGTGTCATCGATTACTCATGCAGAATAAGAGTAATATCAAACGAAATAAGCAAAGCTATCGAAAAAAAATACCCGCCAGACATAGCAAGCGCTTTGCTAAATGACTTAAGAAAAGACACTGCTAGAACATTCATTAGAGGGCTTAGACCAGAATTAGAGTGGAGAATAGCTACCATCAGACCACTCCCTACCTTTGATATCGCCGTCAGCGTCGCCGAAAGCGAGGAGACCGAGTTAAATAACCGTCAAATGCAACGCTTTGCACAATATTGTACTCCTCTTACACCTATGTATCCCCCAATTTCCGTCTCTGCCTGCCAAAACGATACCCCTCCACCTCAGGTGTCCATAACCCCCTCCCTCATCCCCCCTCTAATGTCATTGCCCACACCTGGTTACGCGCATCAGCAAGCGCCCGGTATCGAACCCATGTCCTACGCCCAAGCGCTCGGTGCAAGCACCCTCGCACCTCCCGCAGATCGAACGAGGACCTCGCCGACTATTTGCCAATTCTGCAACCACCGAGGTCACCTGATCACGGAATGCCATCGCCTGCAAAATACAAGATACTGTACCAAATGTCGCAGAATGGGCCACTTTTACAATGAGTGCAACCAACCCAGCAGAAGCGACAAACTGTACTGCGATAACTGTAAGCGCAGAGGCCACACATCAGACCAATGTAGATCTCCCCCGCGTGATAACCAAAACCATGTAAGTTCGAATCAAGATTTAAACGGCAACACTGCCCGCGGGGAGAACGCGCCCGCGAGCTATGCAAACAACTAGCGTTCCGATCCACAAGACACATCTTAATAACAGCTTCAGCTGATCCCCCTTTAATTTCAATCGATACCCCTGAATTGACAAAGATCTCTAAATTTATTATCGACACCGGTGCAGACGTAAACTTAATCAAAGAAAGTTGTGTTAAGCCCTTCGTACGTCGCACCACAGACGAACGTTTGACATTGACTGGTATAACGGACGAAAAGACGGAAACCATCGCAAAAACGGAAATACGCTTTAATAACAACTCCCATACCTTTCACTTGGTCCCTGATTCATTCCCAGTCCCACATGATGGTATTTTAGGCCAACCCTTTTTACGAAAAGAGAAAGCAACTATCTCATTCAACTCAAACTCGGTAATGCTTGGATCCTCATTGCCAATCCACTTCAACAAAATCGAACAACCTCCTCCTGAAACCGCACGTGTTATCACAATACAGGCCCGCACCGCGAAGGTCATCCCGATAATAGTTGCAAACCCAGATATCAAAGTAGGCTACCTTAAACACATTAATTTAGGCAACAATGTTCTTTGTGGTGAAGCAATAGTTCGAAATCAGAACGGCATCGCTTATTCCTACGTGTTCAATTGCAACGAATCTGTCGTAGAGATAGCATCTCCAACGGCAACCCTGGAAGAATTCGACGAACCACTGAGCACAGCCATGCCCGAAATTAAGTCTACCCCGCCGAATAATTCTGACAAAAATAATGGACAAAAATCCCCCCTTCCTACCCAAACCACTTCTCATAATAATTCATTAATTCTTTCCACTAATAATCACATATCCCGTCCGCCCCATTACCCCCCCTCCAACCCCCGCCAGCTCACTGACCTCGCACATCGGCAACCTGAGCCCCGCATACCTGATAACAGTGCACCTCGTCGTGGCGCCGCAACAGTACTCTTAACTGACAGTAGGTCAGAGAGATTGGACACCCTAAAGAATAGTGTGTGCCTCGATCATCTAAATGAGACCGAAAAACAATCAACACTCGACCTGCTAACAGAATTTAACCATCTTTTCTATCTCCCGGGAGATAAATTAGGCCATACCAATCTAACCCATCACACTATCCCCACGACAGACGACACACCAATTCACACCAAACAATATCGTTTTCCAAAAATCCACAAAGATGAAATCGAATCCCAGGTCAATAAACTCCTTCGGCAAGACCTTATTAAACATTCCGCATCTCCTTATAATTCTCCGGTTTGGATCGTCCCCAAAAAACCCGATATTGACGGTAATAAACGATGGCGCATGGTGATCGACTACCGAAAGCTCAACGAAAAAACAATCGGCGACGCCTATCCAATGCCCGACATCACCGAAATTCTTGATCAACTTGGCTCAGCTAAATATTTCTCTACATTCGACCTTGCTTCCGGCTTTCATCAAATTCCCATGCACCCCGATCACAGTGCAAAAACTGCGTTTTCGACGCCCCGGGGTCACTATGAATTCTCCCGAATGCCCTTCGGACTAAAAAACGCCCCTGCCACGTTCCAAAGGCTCATGGATCAAGTCCTGCTAGGCTTACAAGGCAACGAGATGTTCGTATATTTGGATGACATAGTTATTTACGCTCGAAATTTACAAGAACATGAAATTAAATTCAGAAAATTGATGAAAAGACTAACTGAAGCCGGCTTGACTCTGCAGCCAGACAAATGCCAATTCCTGCGCAAAGAAGTCGTTTACCTTGGTCACCTTATCACTGAGTCAGGAGTTAGACCTGACCCCGGGAAGTTAGTAGCCGTGAAAGAATATCCCGTCCCGAAAAATCCCAAAAATGTTGAACAGTTCCTCGGTCTTTTGGGTTATTATCGCAGGTTTGTCCCAAATTTCGGAAAAATTGCAAAATGCCTCACTAACCTAACCAAGAAGGATACCCCTTTCATTTGGACTTCCGAACACCAATCTGCCTTCGAAACCTTACGTGATTGTTTATGCAAAGAACCAATTCTCCAATACCCGGACTTCAGTAAGCCGTTTACGCTCACTACCGACGCGTCAAAATTCGCCATCGGTGCGGTTCTGAGTCAAGATAAGAACGGTGCCGACTTACCAGTAGCGTACGCATCCCGAGCACTCAAATCCGCTGAATTAAATTACTCGGTGCCCGATAAAGAATTTTTAGCCGCCTACTGGAGCATCAACCACTTTCGCCCCTACATCTACGGTCAGAAATTTACTTTAGTTACAGACCACGAGCCCCTCAAGTGGGTAAAAAGCGTTAAGAAGCCTAATTCTCGTTTATTACGATGGAGTCTAGAACTAGCAGAATACGATTTTGATACCAAACATAAATCGGGAAAAGCGAATGTCAACGCCGATGCTCTATCAAGAAACACGCCGCCTGACGTCGCACAAATCCTTCCTATAGATGCAAAACGCCCTCGTCCCACGACCGAATCCTCTGACAGCAAACCGAAAAAACGCACCAAAGAGACCCATCAGTACCCCCGACGCCCTCGACAGACCACAGACGAATCTACGAACCCGGCCCCGCTAAAATGCCCAAAAATCTCACAACCCACCTACCAAATGATATACCCCTCTGATTCTTCTGATCTCTCAGATGACGAATCCAGTGACAAAGAAACCGCAATGCCTTTTAAACCTCCCCCCTCCATCCCACCTCCGCACCCGGTTCATCCCTACCCGAAACGCCATCGAGAAACGAATTCCTCTACAAACCCTGGACCACGTAAGAGACCACACCTGAGCTACTTTTCGGACACTTCAACTAGCTCAGATGACCTACAAACCCCAGAGACGAACTCAGAAGTTGATGACATTAATTCGTCTACCGATTTACCTAGCTCCCCTCACATTCACAACCCCTCCTATAGCGATTTCCTTATAGAATGCGACACGTTCCCTCTTATGCGTAATAAATATATTAAAGAAATAAAAGCCGACCTACTACAGCAAAAAGATAATTTGGCTCACTGCATATCGGCTGATTGCCAAATGTCAAAAGGAATCGCGTCACAGCTAAGAGAACGTAAATTCATAAATCGCGAACAACTTAGAGAATTCAATCCGACTGTGACTGACGTTATTTCTACCACTCACGGACACCGAAAAATTTATAACCTAGTGACAAAGCCAAAGTACAATGACAAACCCTTACCACACGTTTTTTTTGATACCTTGGTCAACTTTAGGAAAACCTTGGAAGAAGATGGTGTAACATCTGTCTCAATCCCGTTAATAGGCTGCGGACTCGACAAACTAGAATGGAGCACGGTGCGCAAAATGATCCACTATATTTTCAAAGATTCAAAAATGAATATCAACGTTTGTCGCCTTGACCCTCCGCTTTCAACCCCCACACACCACGACGACACAACGGTGTCCGTTGATAACGCCTCACCTGACCCCATCCCTTCCACATCTGGTAACCCCGCTCCCTCTCTTCGTCCGCCGCGTAAGAAACCGCGACCTCCGACCAAATCAGTCGCACCTCTCGCGACCCCACCTCCCCTCCCAGCCACGAACGTCGTCATGCCCCCGCCTGTAGGACCCCCGCGTCGTGCTAAGAGACGCCCAACAGCTGTCCCCAGGCCAGCGAACTCTACTACTCACCCCCCTCCGCCTCCTCCCGCAGTACCCACACTGGCCTCTGATAACGACACAGCTCCAACTCGCTCACGGATACCGAATACCATACATGCGCCCGACAATCCGAATCCGATATGGAAACCACACACCCTGACCATGACATTGATCCCAATGTCGACGACGATTTGACCGATACCTCCCACGATTTCACGAACTTTGTTGACAACTTGGACGACATACCGGTAGCTGACAATGTCAAAGACACCAATGATGGTCTTTTGATGCTCAAAACCAATTATGCACACTTTATATCAACAGACTGCTCTTGGACTAAAGGCATATCATCACAACTTGCCCACAATAATATCGTTGACCCAGATATAGTTATGACGCCCCGTCCACAGAAATTTGATATTATCGAATCCAAGCATAACAGCCGACAGATCTTTACTCTAGTACTAAAATCAAAAGAATCAGATAAAAGCAACCTATATGATATTTTTCAACTCTTGTCTAAACTGAAAACAGTCTTGACCGATTCAATTCCGAAATCCCTCGCTTTCCCAATAACGGACGATAGTTTAGGTGGACTCGATCCTCGTGTTATCCGAAAACTCTTATCTTACCTTTTCGCAGACTTACAAATTCAAATTACGCTTTGCCGCAACACGACTGTCACCCCAGACGAATGTTTACGTAAAGAAATAATTAAAGAATGCCACGAATCATTAATTGGCGGTCATCAAGGCGTCACAAAAATATACAACCGCATTAGACAAAAATATTTTTGGCCCCACATGAAAGAGCAAATCCAAGACTTTATAAGAACCTGTGAGAGTTGCCAAAAGAAAAAACTAGTAAGAGTAAAAACCAGGTTGCCGATGGTGATAACAGATACTCCTGCCGATGCATTCGACAAAGTAGCACTAGACATCGTTGGTCCTCTCCCCCTTACTAAATCAAACAACAAATACCTTTTGACGATACAATGCAACTTGACGAAATTTCTGGACGCCATCCCTTTACCCGACGCCACTGCCAAAACAATAGGTGCAGCATTCGCGAAAGAATACATTACACGTTACGGTGCCCCTCGAGCAATACTTACAGACCAAGGACAGAATTTCATGAGCACAGTCATTAAGCAACTTTGTAAACTCTTTAAAATAAAACAAATTCGAACTACAGCTTACCGCCCACAATCTAACGGATCGCTAGAACGCAGTCACCTTGTTCTCACCGAACACGTCAAGCATTACACGAATGCTGGTAAAGACTGGGATGAATACATCCGCTTTGCTATTTTCTGTTATAACACCGCGAAGCACGAAGGCACTAACTTCACTCCCCATCAGCTAATTTTCGGTTCCCATGCCAGACTTCCGACAGACGCGAACCCTGCCAGCGCTTACACCCGTTCCTACGATTCGTTCCTTCTAGATTTAATTTCCAACCTATCCAGCATACGAAAAAACGCCGCGGCTAACCTCATTTTAGCAAAGCACCGTTCCAAGACGTACTACGACCGTCGTACCAATAACCAAAATTTCGAAGCAGGCCAAAAGGTCTATCTACTAAACGAAACCCGATCTAAATTTGACGACCACTATAAAGGAGCATATACGATCAAGCGCATAATTGACGATATCAATGCCGAAATTTTCATCACCCCCCATAAGACCAAAATTGTCCATCTGAATAAACTCAAATTAGCACAGGAAGAAAGTGATTCAAATTAAACCACCTTTAGAAGCCAACAGCCGTATATTATCAATCTACCCGTAACTGCATCATATTACGCCTCATGCCCTGAATGACGTGCTCAAACGCTCAGCCGATCTAAGCACATACTACCGTACTCAAAGTAACAAGCATCGCCTCACCACCAACCTCAGCTATGGCGGAATCGTCTTCGCGTCCCTCTCAGCAGTTTTCCTTTGCTACAAACTCTCATTATTTAGAAGAATCTCAAAAGTATACTCTTCCTGTAAATCCAGGCGAATACGCCACAACCTCGACTCACGTCATCCAAGACCCCAAATCCTTTCCCACCATGCCATTTCCCACCCTCACCTAGAAAATAGGTCATTCCGTAAGGACCTGTCTCCTCGCACTTCGTCGCTGCCCCGAGCTCATTCAGAAATTGAAATGATGGAAATGTCCAAGCTACGACAACACCCACGTAAACTGCCCCGCGATCAGAGCCTTGACGCTAGTTCCGACTCCCTCTTCATCTGAACAGACTAAGCCCTCTACTACATATTTATAAGAACATATCCATTGTTATGCCCAAATATCATTCAATAAAAATGTCTCAAATTACGCTATTATAATAACCGTATACACTATCTACAATTAAACCCCTGACATTGTCATTTAACTTTGACTTGTATCTATAATATCTACAATCAAAACCTTAAAAATTATAATTTAACTATAATCGTATATATATTATCTACAATCAAAACCCTGAAAAATTATAATTTAATTATAATTGTACCTTTATAATATGTAACTACTACACGCTTAAATTATAAGAACATACCAATTGTTGCAAAAAAAAAAAAAAAAAAAAAAAAAAAAAAAAACATTTCTGCTAAAAATGTATACTAACCCGCTTAAACGCGCATTAACCCTAGGCGCTATACTCTTTAAGGCAAACTATATTGTAATCTTTCGTAAGTGAGTCGATACATTACCCAAAAAATTCGGTTTTCCTTCGAACATTCGGCTCTGTACCCTCACCGAATGTTCTTCCCGAAGGGGGGGCGTGTTACGTCCGACGTCCCGCCTCACGTTTCTCCCACCTTCCTCGACGCTTGTCTTTACCTACCATTCCCACACTCCATATCTTGTCATCCTATTTCCATCTTGGCTTACACCACTCGCTATCGCCCTTACCTTGCTATTTCGATCCCCCTCTACCCTGTATCCTCGCTCATTTTCTCATGCAAAAGACTCACTCTGATTCCAACGCTCTTACCTCTTGCATTCAACTCCAACTCCCGTTCCCCAAAACCATTGTCTCAACTACTCCTCATCGACTTCATTAAAATAAAAGTTATAATCATTCTGTAATTACTGTTCCTTCCTTTCCGTTCCCTGAACGAAAACGGCGACGACTAAGAACCTACAAAAATATCACCCGAACCAACATCATCGGGTGGGTACATGGACTGCCGTCCCCCTGTACCGTAACATGGCCAGCGACACTTTTTAAAATTTAGCTAGAAGTTTTTCCAAATGGGAGGATTTTTTTCTCAGTGAATGGGTCCTTCTAAGACTATGGATTTGATGGGTTAGTTTTTTTGGCTTACCCTAATAAATATAAGTTTATATAATTTTTTCTTTACAGTTTATCCTAATATCCCGAGTTGTGAGTTTGTTTTCTATTAATATCATAGGTATTGAAAATAGTTAACTGTGAGTAACAAACGTTACAAATAGAACAGTCCAAATAAGAAATTTTATGTCAGCAAAAATTTTTCAATTGTGATGTCGATTTTTGGCAGCCATTTGTTGCTCATTTTTTTCGTAATTATTCGCTGTTGATCGGTAAAATCGGTAGAAAGAGGGCGAAAAACATTTCTGCTTGCACATGAGAATTTTTTGGCGACTTATTATGAGATGACATGAACTCAAAATCAATGATGGAACAAACAAATCCGTTGTTGAATAATTTTTTATAGCAAAATTGGTATTATTACATGGTATTATTAAAAGCAATGAATCGTTGTCATGGACACCATCTTATAGCGCGGGAAAAATCGCTTAGACACTCGTTTCAGGCTTGTGGAAAAATTGTTATAGACAGTTATTGTTATTCAGAAAATCAATTTGGACAAAGGAAAAAAATGTTGTGATTTTTTACAGGAGAGAGTTTACGTAAGAAAAAAAAAGAAAAATCACATTAAATCGAAGTTTGCAAACGCGTATTAATTTATTCCAATTGTCAATAACAATCCAACAATACCCACTATAAGAGAAATGAAAAAATACTGAAATACTTTAAAGCAGAACGGTTATATATTCAGAAAAAAAAATTCTAAAAAAAAAAGACAGTTGTTGGAAACAGCTCAAAACAAAAGCTCATTTGTTTACTTGCAAACAACAACACTGTGGTGGCATGCAGATTATCTTCGAACATCAAAAAACGAAAAGATTCTAAAATCCTCCACACCGTGCGACCACTGAATGGAAAGTTATGCCCGATTTAATGGAAAGTGTGAATTACGAGAAAATTGAAAAACAAATAGCCGCCAAAAATTAATATCACGGCTAAGAAATGTTTTCTGGCATTAAAGTTCTTATTTGGATGTACGTCACGTGAAAATAATCGATACATTTTTTTCATACAAATTAATACTGACAAACTGAATTTAGAAACTAAAATGTGTTTTTGGTGTTTTCGAGCAAATGGAGCATTTTTGAGCGTTATTCGGATCGCCCTCGCGGCTGAAGTATAATAGATAGAAACGTGTTCTCCGTCACACTTTTACAGGAAATTTTGTGCTCTACAAAATTTGTCGTATACATTTTTGCCCTAACTGTTTCCATTACGTCAGCAAAAGCCACGAAACTGTTAAAAATGCTAAAAATTGTATGTTTCTGATAGTTTCCATTTTTTTTTTCCTGCAGTAACGCGCGGTGCTACATTCCCAAAACTGAAGGTCTTTATTGTGTGTACAGCTCCGTACATAATCCATATTTTTTCATCTTATGCCTACTTACTTGAATTCAGAAACAGAATTATTTGACTGGCCTATTAATTGGATTGTGTACTACTTACCGATACCTCTTGATCCGATGAAATAAAGTTTTCCGAGAGCAATTGAATAGCAATCAATTTTCGCGTACGAAATTTCAGGGTTTTTTGTTTAGCTTCTCCGTCACGCTGTGGGGGTGGTTGTTTCGAGTCAGGGGGTGGAGTGAAAAAATCGGGAATAGAATATTTTAAGAGCAATTGAATAGCAATTGATTTTGACTTACGAAATCTCAGATTTTCTTGGTCAGTTTCTCCGTCACGCGGTGGGGGTGGTTGTTCCGAGTGAGGGGGTGGGGCAAAGAAATCGGGAATCGGATATTTTGAGAGCAATTGAATAGCAATTAATTTTGACGTACAAAATTTCGGATTTTCTTGGTCAGCTTCTCTATCACGCGGTGGGGGTGGTTCTTTCGAGTGAGGGGGTGGGTCGAAAAAATCAGGAATAGAATATTTTGAGAGCAATCAAATAGCAATTAGTTTTGATGTCCGAGATTTCAAGTTTTCTTCGTCGGTTTCGTTTTTACGCTGTGGGGGTGCTAGGTTGAAGTTCGGATGGCACCCCCACCGTTTTCGGCCAAGGGGTTGGAGCGATTAAATCGCGTATAGAGCAACTAATTAGCAATCAAAGAGCCACTAATTTCTGTTTGTTTAAAAACTGAGTTTTTGAATGTAGGGTTGCTAACTTTATTGAGGTCACACAAGGACACGCACCAATAAAACAACGATACTACATGGTATCACCGAAAATACGGAAAGCAATTTACGAGGAGGTAAAAAAAATGCTGAGAGAGGACGTGATCGAGCCCTCAAACAGCGAATGGTCAAGCTCAATAGTAATGATCAAAAAACCGAATAACACATATAGATTCTGCCTAGATTTCGAAAAAGTTAACTTGGTATCCCGGAAAGATGCATACCCGTTACCATACATGACAGCAATACTAGACAAATTACGACAAGCACAATACATCTCAAAAATAGACTTGAGCCAAGCATACTTCCAAATACCTTTGGACGAGAACAGCAAACATATAATAGCATTCACAGTACCGGGAAAAGGGTTATTCCAATTTAAACGAATGCCATACGGCCTATCCGGCGCACCCGCGACATTCCAAAGACTTCTCGATAAACTGATAGGCGAGGACGCGGAACCATATGCATTCGCATACCTAGAGGACATCATCATAGTCACACAAACATACGAGGAACACGTACACAGACTCGCACACATACTGGACAGAATAACAAAAGCAGGATTAACAAGAAACCCAGAAAAATGCGAATTCGGGTGTTCGCAAGGTAAATACCTGGGATACATCATGGACAAACACGGCCTACACGTAGACCCAGACAAAACACAACCAATAACAGACTACCCACAACCAAAAACAATCAAACAGAGACGGAGGATCATCGGCATGGCCTCGTGGTACAGACGCTTCATCCCGAATTTCGCGGAAATAATCGAGCCACTCACACGACTACTGAAAAAAAAACAGAAATGGGAATGGGGAAAAGAACAACAACACGCATTAGACTCAATCAAACATAAACATAGCACACCACCCACACTTGCATGTCCAGATTACACACAAACATTTACACTACAAACAGACGCAAGCGGCACGGGCCTCGGCGCCGTGCTAACGCAAACCCTCGATGACGAAGAACACGTCATTGCATACACCATCCGAGCGTTGAGCGAGGCGGAGCGCAAATACTCGACAACTGAGAGGGAATGCTCAGCCGTCGTATGGGCCATCAAAAAATTGAGACCGTACGTAGAAGGTTATAAATTCCGGGTCATCACAGACCACGCAGCGCTAAAATGGCTTAGGGAATTAGAAACCCGACAGGACGACTAGCGAGATGGGCAGTAGAGCTCTTAGAATACGACTTCGAGCCGGAACATAGAGAAGGAGCTATGCACCACGTACCCGACGCTCTATCACGACTACGCGAACACGAAGAAACCACACACGCAATAACAGACGACACAAACAAATGGTTCACATACAAAAAGACACAAGTACAAACACGACCAGAGAAAAACGAAGCATGGCGAATTCCCGACAACAACCTATATTTCCATAGACCAGACCCACTACACTCAAACCTTTTACCCGACACAAACCCATGGAAATTAGTAATACCAAAAAAAAATATCACACAAATATTACACGTAAACCACAATACACCGCAAGCAGGGCATTGAGGGATAGAAAATACATACCAACGCGTAGCAAAGGAATATTACTGGCCCGGCATGTACCGCGACACAGTCAACCACGTACGCAAATGCGGAACTTGCCAACGGACAAAAATAGTACAAACAAAACCGGCAGGACTCATGGGACTAAGGATAATTGAGGAACCGTGGACAGTGGTAGCATCGGACATAATGGGACCGCTACCACTTCTAAAAAACAAAACCCAATACGTAATAGTATTTCAGGACTTGTACACAAAATACGTAGAGATAACGCTAATGAAAAAGCAAACGCACAAACAATAGAACGCGCACTCCACTCTCACGTAATATCACGTTGGGGAACACCACGCATCTTATTAACACACAACGGTACACCATACATTAACAAACTAATCCGCGAACTTACACAGAAATTCAACATCAGACACGCCACAATACCCCTAAACCACGCTCAAGCAAACCCGGTAGAACGAGTAAACCGTACAATCAAAACAATAATTCAGGCATACATAGACAATGACCTCCGCGAATGGGACGCGCACCTACAAGGCTTACAATTCGCACGAAACCCATGTACAGACACGTCAACCAAACACACATCAGCATTCCTCAATCTAGCCAGGGAATAAAATCCAATCCAATGTATGAAAAAAATGTTAGAAAACGACGGGTAAATAGAAGCACAGGACACAGAAAAATGGACAGATCATTTAAGCCGACTACAGACGCTCCGCGAGGAAGTACAAAGACACCTGGTGGCAGCAAAAGAAAACCAAGTACACTATTACAACCTACGTAGACGTAATATCCAATTTGAGGTAGGAGATAGAGTACTGAAAAAAAATCACACTTTCTCATCCGGAGCAGTTAGGGTTGCAGCTAAACTGAACAAACGCTTCACAGGGCCATTTATGATTACAAACAAAATTCCACCAGCAATATACGAACTAAAATCAGAAAACGGCAAAAGTGCAGGAAAATGGCACATGGACAATTTCAAATTATATACATAACTAAGCAAAACAGGAACCTAACACACACATTACGATTTCGACAGGTAAAACAAGAAAAAAGAAAATGAAAAGGAAACACCAGGAGGCCGGGCCATCGGGAATAACCCCACGGATGGCAAACCCCCCGGACAGACGAACACGACAGACACCACACATACCGCTGCTACAGACACCAGGACAACCACCACACCTACACAGATACGGTCTAGACGGTATAGACAGCACAAACACACGAACAACACCCATAAACACCACCACACGACGCACATTACTGCCTACCCCGGCCGAATACACGCAAACACTCACGATCACACCCACGCACACCACAAAAACCACGACAACGAAATACCACACACCTAAACCAACAACCACATCAACACAACCAACCACACACAAACCACCCATCACCACAACCACACGACGCACACTACTGCCTACCCTAGCCAAATACACACAAACACTCACGATCGCACCTACACACACCACGCCAACCACAACGACGTGACATCATGCACCCAAACGAACAACCACACCCACACAACCAACCGCACACACACCAGCTATCACAACCACGACATAGACACGACCCACAACCCCAATCACATACGCACAAACACTCACAAACAAACCAACACACACCACACAAATAACAAACTAACAAAAAACTAACCCCTACGGCGCGGCCACCTGCAGAAAATGCAAAAGGCTAGTCCGCAGGAAACAACTGGACACACACGAGAACATGTGCACATACACGAACACCACCCCAAAACTCAACACAAACACGCCACACAAACCAAGCACAATCACACGAACCCCATCACCTACACAAAAACTGATCGCCAGAGTGGAAAAAGCGCTGGACGAAGCAGAAAAACTCGACACGTGGGTGAAACAAACACGAACACACGACCAGACACCCACATACCAAACACAAAGACCGACGCACGACATAGCCATGACCATCTACAGACTACAGCCAGCACAAACCAACGAACGACCACCATACACACCAACGCAAAACACCCCGAAAGCATCACCACACACCGCAGATACACCCAAAAACACACAAAATACCGAAACACGAACATAACTCCACACACGATACGCCACCACACCAAAAACTCTACAGACGACATACCGGGACCATCTCTAGAAACTGAACAGGAACTGCGCATGCGCGAATTTAAATCCGTCGTCCGTGCAGTCTGGCCACCCCGAGACCCTGCTGTCAAACTCTGTTTCTGTCGGCGATGTAGTTCACATGCATTTTTGAGGTAAGAATCTCAAGTTATTGAGATAGTCACTCGGAAAGGCTTGGGAAGCATTTGTTATTGAAAATTGATTGTTCAAGGAACGGTCGGAATTTAATGCTGATGCTCTTTGAAGATTCGTCCTATTCGATTGAAACAAGAAATCTGTTCAAATGTTGGGTGCTTGGAAGAAACGAAGCAGGTAGGTGGGGACAATTTATTCAATCATTTTCATTACTTCATACATTAAGAATAACAATGAAATTTTTTTCTTTCAACAGAAAATACCGCCAAAATAAAAGCATCTCTGCTGTTCGCTGATGTCTTCTCTTCCCATTCAATTCATGACACATGCAGAGATCATCGGCCACTTTTGTTGGTTGGAAGGAAGTTGTAGATCTTACGGTTTCTTTCAATTGCAAATCTAATCTAGAGAAATCTAATCCGAAGAGTAAAACTCAGAAACATTTTGTGACACAAGTTGAAAATCAACATTTTCAAAATGTGCCTCAGTGTCACAATTAACTTTAAGGATAATCATGTTTTAGAGTAATGTTCAGAACATTCATATGAAAATATTGACTTATCGGGTTCAACATTGTACCCCTTGTTCCTTTGAAACAAATGAATATCTAATTTTCACTGAAGTTCATGAAAATATTTACTTAAACCCAAATCCAATACAATATCTTGTTCATAGTGCTCCGAACATCATCCAGTAACATGAATATCCGGAAGGAATACCCCTGTCGCAGAAACCGTTATAAGGTTCTTTGTTTTTAACTTGTGCCACTAGATAACTTTTGCATTGCAGACTCCATTTCCAATCTTAGGATGAGATTTTTTGTCTCGAACAGTGTTAACATGGGATGCAGAATTAATTGTAATAAATGGAGATTCACAAACTCTCAGTTTCAATGAAGGACCATTGTAAGAGTATAAAATTGAATCTGGTTTCAAGCTTTCAATAAGTTACCGGATGACTCCCTGATAAAGATTCATCATGAAACAGTTAGCCAGCAAGTAAGTCCTATTGTAGACAAAGTGATCATTTGTAACGTGTACTAGTAAGTGAATGCATTCCTTAGACCTTGCCGGGGTTGAACGAGGCTCAAGCACGGATGATAGCTGCAACTAGCTAGTCAGATGATACTGTCGATTAATATTGACTTTAGAGACATTTTCAACTGAAGTAATCCAACATTTTTAGATTGAGACTGGTTCAGTTTACACATCAAAATTCATCCTTGGAATCTGATTTAACACTTGAAACACTATTCATCTGAATTGAATACCAAGAGAGTGAAAAATAAAATATCAAAACTGCCGAAAATAAAATTTGAAAAATAATGCGGGCCAATAATACTGCTTGGATTACAATGGTGCACGGAATGATTGCTCTGTAAAATTAGTTAGCAGCAATTGTTGAATAACAAACTCATTACTATTGGCTCGATAGATCTAAAATGATGGAATATTCAAACACCATGATCTGTAGCGTATAGTGCTCTTCAATTTTGCCACGACTGATGTTCAGAAGGTGGCGATGACCAGAAGAAATTCCTTCGGATACCTGTTGTCTGATGGAACAACGGAACAACCAGGTTCGATGGTTGGAACGGTGGCACCAATCGAGAAACTAGGGTCCTAGCCACCAAAACGTTTTGACCATCAGGTAAGGTATGATTTTCATCCTATTATCCAAACTTGAAACTTTAAGTATGTCAGAACAAACGAATTTTATCATTGAATACATGTGAAAGTATTGTAATATGCAAATATCATAGTATCAGAAATTTACTTACACGCTTCAACGCCTGACAACTTTAGTCTCGCTTCGATGATGTTTGTTTCCCACCTGAAAATATTAAAAGATATTATCATCAGACAAGAGCTTCTAATTGTTTTGAATACCACTAATTGTCAATAAATTGCGACAGAAAAACGAATTGCTACTTTTTGCACTCCTAAGCTTTGTGTTTCAAGATACACTATTTCTTTCATTCCTTGTTACTGATTCTATTTTAATATTTCATGTTCATTGGCACTGATTACTGGCTTCCGGAGCACTGCACTGTAACAAATCTACTCTGGAGCAACCTTCTACTGGGTTTCAACAATCCATTTATTTGTAATTTCATGTAAATAAAGAATCTGTTTGAAATAAACAATATTTTTACTTACCTGCCTCAGTTTGTCTAGACTTCCACTCGTTGATGACGTTCCACATATAATTTCAGATTTCTTATTTCAATAAATAACTGATCCAATTTCTGTAGCTTTTGATATTTGTGTCTCCATTGACGCCTTCATTGTGTCGATTAAATATCTTCTAATATCAACTACGGTATTGCTGAATGACACTTTTCTTAGAAAATTCACGAAGGGTAGGAATAAATATCAACATAACCTCAATACGCTACTTTACGCGCGAGATATTCAGAGCCTTGTCCTATTTCGTGTACGTTGGTCGCCTTGGTTAGCTGACGAAAATTACTTCGCGGGGCAATTTCGCTGACCAATGAAATTGAATCATTTGGCGCATGCGCAGTTCCTGTTTAGTTTCTAGAGATGGTCCAGGTATAGTCCAGTCGAATTAGCTCGAAAAAGGCGATATAAAAACATTAATTCTTTACAGCAATTTTCCTTCGGAAAACTTTGGGGGGGGGGGGTCACTGGCAGTCTAAGTGCCGGTTTTCGGGATACTAGACCCATTGCGTCATCCGCCATCTTGAATTTAAGGGTCAATTTTTGTTTTCCGAATAACTCGTTTATTATCAATTGTACACGGAAATTAGTCGAACAAAAGTTGTTCGAAATCAAATATCCCACGATTTTGGTCCCGATACATTTTTTCCTAGGATCGATATTTTCCGATTTTTACCCGATCAAAGGAGGTGGTAAAATCATATAACCGTATTATCACGTTTATTATCAATTTTACGCCAAAAATAATTATAAACAAAGTTGTTTAAAATCAAATTTCATACAATTTTTGTTTCCAACAATTTATCGATTCACACGCAAAAAGAGGGGGTTGATTTTTTATCTATCAACTCATTCATTTCCGATTCTACGCGAAAAATAGTCATCACAAAACTTGTTTGAAATCGAATTTCCGACAATTTTGGTTTTCATCAATTTTTCCTAGGATCGATATGGCTGATCGATGTATGATAATTCAAGATGGCGGATGACGCAATGGGTCTAGTATCCCGAAAACCGAAACTTTGACTGCCAGTAACCCCCCCCCCCCCCCCCCCCCCCCTCCCCCCAAGAACGCATACGACCCCGCTCACCCTACCACCGCAGACACAAAAACGGACACGACAAACACGGACTCCGATACAGGTACAGTGATAGAAGTCAGGGCACACACAGACAACGCGACAAAACGACCGAACACACTAAAACAAAAGAGACAGATAAAAAAGAAACAACTACAAAAAAAAAAACAAGACCGTAAACGCGGAAAACGATATGACAAAAATTTAAATAACACACATAGAGCCGCACACACACACACACACAGACATACACACAACACAAGGACCGCCTTTTTTTTTGCTCTTGTTGAAAACAGTGAGTAGACAGTCCAAAAGACAGGCCGGAGACAGGTCAACAGGCGAGGGTGAGAGAAAGAGAACACAAGCCAGCCACCAAACGCAACAGACCACACACCGGGTGCAACGCAACGCAACAGGTCAACTCAGAGAAAAAACTCAGACGGAGAAAACACACAGACGCAACCCAGAAAACAACGCCACAAACCAGAGAAGCAACACGAAAATTTAAGTACACATTTACGTAACAATAAGTAGACATACAACACATAGAACAGAAAACACACAGCAAACCAAAAAGTATTAAAAATGTGATAAGAAAGAAATCGAAAGTACAAAGCAAAAATAAGACAAGAACGCTAAGAATAGAAAAACAAGTATTAGTAGATCTAGCACGACACAAATTAGGATTAAGATAGGACAAATTGGATCAAACCTAGAAAAGACAGGACGTACTCAGACATCGTGAGGAGGATACGGGCCACGGTCGATCCTGCGAGGAGTCATGTTTAAGTGACGACTCTCAGGAAGACGAAGAATGGTCTGTGTCTTCTGAAGATAAAGAAAGACGCCAACGGACGAGATGACTTTCGACGCGTGCTGCGGGATGCGGTTGGGGAAGCGGGCAGCGTCAGGGCTGGGACCTCCAGGGTACAACTGGAGATCCTGGACCTGGACTGCGTTGCGACCAGAGCCGACGTTGTCCAGGCACTAAGACGGGAAACGGGACGAGACGCGGACTTCGGGGTCCACATCTTGGGTCCGAACCGAGCCGAACAGTACATGGCTGTCTGCGACCTTGAATCGCACGAGGCCAAGGCGCTGCTTGGCAAGGGACGGATCGGGATTGGATCGGTGGGCTGAAAGGACAGCATCCCTAAGCCGCCTGATGGCAAACACGAACGGACCGAGACCGGGGAAACGGAGACTTTTAATGTCGACGACGAACTCGATCCTGCTCTACGGTGCAGAGGTCTGGGCAGAATCCCTAAAAACAAAGAAATACTGTCACGCCATGACGACGGTACAGAGATGGAGCGCGTTGAGGATCACCTGCTCCTACCGGACGGTCTTGTCAGAGGCTGTTCTGGTGATGGCGGGCGTGATTCCCATAGACCTCCTTGCTTTCGAACGCAAGAGAGTCTATGGAAAGGACGCGGACGTGACCCGACGGGACGCGGCAATCGCGGAGCGACACGAGACGCTACATATGTGGCAACAGCGGTGGACAGTAGAATCGACAGGTAACTGGAGGAGACGACTGATACCGGACTTGGAACCGTGGATCCAACGGGGGTTTGGGGACGTAAATTTTCACGTATTCCAGCTCCCGACGGGCCACGGTTACTTCAGACGATACCTGCACCGTATGGGCAAAGTACTGACGCCAGACTGCAAATACTGCGGACACGAACGAGACGACGCGGAGCACACGTTCTTTGAATGTGACCGCTGGATAGAACTAAGACGGAGACCAGAGATGGTCGTCGAAAGTGTCACGCCTGACAACATCGTCGGGGCGATGCTCCGCAGCTCGGAGAGGTGGCAACTCGTTGCCACTTACACCTAGGCCATCTTACGACGGAAAAACGCAGACGGCTGCGTGACGTAACTTGACTGACGGACGGCCCGCATTGAACGCTCGGACAGACTGACAAGACATACACATACAGAGCCCCCAGCTAAAAGTAATATCACTATAGTTTCTGGCTGGGGGCATTGCACAAGAGGTGGCGGTTTAGTGGGTAGGTCACCTTGGAGTCCCACATCCGCGCTAGTCCGTATGACTGGCGTGAATCCATAACTTGGCTTCCGCAACTCCTCGGAAAAAAAAAGAAAAAAAAAAAGTAACACACTACTCATCATCCCTCAACCCCTCCCATAGATTGGCGGACCAGCAAACGAACGGAACGACACCCAGTGAAACACACCAAAAAGGCACGAGGAGAAGCAACAGACATTCAACCAACAACGACACCCAAAAAGCCACGAGGAGAAACAACAGACATTCAACCAACAGCGACACCCAGTAAAACACACCAAAAAGGCACGAGGGGAAGCAGTAGACACTCATCCAACCACGACATCCAGGACAAAACACAAAGAGGCACGAGGAGAAGCAACAGACATTAACGTAACAACGAAACCCAACACGAAAACCTAAACCAAAAACACACGAACAACCACCTTACCCTTCCCGCTCACCCTATAGGCCTCGCCCCGTGTGGGGAGGGGGGAGTTGTGACGTTGCACCCCACGTGCACGTCACAATAAGCCCCAAACCCGCGGAACGGGGCCGAACAATGCCGAGCCGGCCCGGGCGCACCCGAAGACGTGCCAGGCCGGCCGGAGACGACACTCTTGTGCCAACTTCGAAGAGAGAAGGAAGCTTCAACGACGCCCAGCCTGCTCTGCAAAAAAGGTCGGCTGATCAACATTTTTCTCCTCGGCGTAGCCACCGCGCTAATCACCCCCCCCCCCCCCCCCGTTACCGTATCGCTCCCCTGCATCCTTATCCGATTCCCCCCATACACACACTCACACACACATCCCCCCCACTCACACACCCCTTTTGTATCACCTTCTTAGTTTCAAGCAAATAGTTTTAAGGAAACAATATCAAGCACACGCTATTCGGCTGGGGCGTGACCAGTCGCCACGCGGGACCGACCACTTTGTTACTCAGCGTGTAAGATCTATCGACACCGACCCCAAATATAAGTTAGATTTCTTTGCTTTTCCATAATTTCGGCGTGTGACTTTATTTTTCCCCGTGTCTCGTCTCCATCCTTCCTTTCCCAACTAAGTGCGAGGCTCGCCCCTCGTCACACACTGGTTTTTAAATAATGCAATTTTTCAACTGCTGAGAGAGATTCATTTCTAACAACTAATGACTCGAATAAATCACGAAATGATACCCAATCGGTATAGGAACCTGAGAATTCAGGCATTGGGATACGAGGCAACGGAGCTCTGTTACCGCGAGCTCCTTCATGAAATGTTGAATCGACCATTGTGGATACATTCGTCGTATTATTGTTCAAACGAGCACTTATTGCAGTAGAAATATAATCGTTGACTTCCCAATAGGTTTCTTCAGCAGTCTGAAATCCGTTGTCCTTGAAGTACTCGAGTGTTTTCCTCTCGTCAGCGGTTGCAGCTTTGTAGATCTTGACATCGAGAGATTGGCAATGGTCCCAAGTTTGATCGAGTCTGCTAAGTCAAGTTTGTAGCAGAGCCAGTGTGATGTTCTTTTGATCAACTTTCCTCAA
The DNA here is from genome assembly GCF_021155765.1 of Diprion similis. Taxonomy (NCBI): domain Eukaryota; kingdom Metazoa; phylum Arthropoda; class Insecta; order Hymenoptera; family Diprionidae; genus Diprion; species Diprion similis. The sequence continues at coordinate 1,953,835 of NC_060116.1, forward strand.
GTCGACCAAGATGCGCGACATCGAAGTGACTGATGCCGTCATCTCGTAGATTAGACCCTCTAGGTCGGCCATGACTATCGTTATACGGTCTCTACTGCGTAAGTACCGTATGAGTATTTGATTACGATTTTACGGGAACCGACTGCGTGGTACCGTATTGATAATCGTAATTTATGTGACAATCACGTTGAGTATTTTCACTGTCATATATCTCGTGAGAAATATGTTGAATATTTATACGAGCGAATCTCGTAGCAAGGCTTGGGTTAGTTGTCCGCAAGGCAAATGCGTGATCGACGAAAAAACTTGCACGAATAATTAGTATAATAATCACTGTCGATTATAATTTTTGAGAATCACAATAGTGTGGGAGACGATCATCATATGCGGAACTTGTTGGCACGTAAAAACTCGTTGATTGATACACTATAGCCACGAGAGTCTACATACCGGGACCATCTCTAGAAACTAAACAGGAACTGCGCATGCGCGAATTTAAATCCGCCGTCCGTGCAGTCTGGCCACCCCGAGACCCTGCTGTCAAACTCTGTTTCTGTCGGCGATGTAGTTCACATGCATTTTTGAGGTTAGAATCTCAAGTCATTCACATAGTCACTCGGAAAGGCTTGGGAAGCATTTGTTATTGAAAATTGATTGTTCAAAGAACGGTCGGAATTTAATGCTGATGCTCTTTGAAAATTCGTCCTATTCGATTGAAACAAGAAATCTGTTCAAATGTTGGGTGCTTGGAAGAAACGAAGCAGGTAGGTGGGGACAATTTATTCAATCATTTTCATTACTTCATACATTAAGAATAACAATGAAATTTTTTTCTTTCAACAGAAAATACAGCCAAAATAATAGCATCTCTGCTGTTAGCTGATGTCTTCTCTTCCCATTCAATTCGTGACACATGCAGAGATCATCGGCCACTTTTGTTGGTTGGAAAAGGAAGTTGTAGATCTTACGGTTTCTTTCAATTTCAAATCTAATCTCAAGAAATCTAATCCGAAGAGTAAAACTCAGAAACATTCTGAGACACAAGTTAAAAATCAACATTTTCAAAATGTGCCTCAGTAATTAACTTTAAGGATAATCATGTTTTAGAGTAATGTTCAGAACATTCATATGAAAATATTGACTTATCGGATTCAACATTGTACCCCTTGTTCCTTTGAAACAAATGAATATCTAATTTTCACTGAAGTTCATGAAAATATTTACTTAAACCTAAATCCAATACAATATCTTGTTCATAGTGCTCCGAACATCATCCAGTAACATGAATATCCGGAAGGAATCCCTCTGTCGCAGAAACCGTTATAAGGTTCTTTGTTTTTAACTTGTGCCACTAGATAACTTTTGCATTGCAGATTCCATTTCCAATCTTAGGATGAGATTTTTTGTTTCGAACAGTGTTAACATGGGATGCAGAATTAATTGTAATAAATGGAGATTCACAAACTCTCAGTTTCAATGAAGGACCATTGTGTTAGCCTCTGATTTGGTTTGCAAAGTTTTCTTTATTTAGAGGATGTGGGAAGGAACCTTTTTTTGTTTTTGGTGAACACTACGTTTATTTTTAGTTAATGGTTAAATATATTATTACACTTTCGTTATGATCTCTGTTACTCGTTGTACCTTTTCTCTACTCTTTTATATTTGTTTCGCGGCAAGCCGCCGTTCTCGTTGCTGATCTTCACACACTCTCCTTTTTCTCACTCACCCTCTCTTTCAGTCCTGCCAACTCACTATCTTTCAATCATGCCAACTCACTATCCTTCAGTCACTATGTTTATCTCTAACAATCGGCCATCCTAACCTAGTTCGTCCTCGAACTTGAGATCACAGATATAGTATCTTAAATATACTTGCTTTTGCTCTTTACAATGTTTTCTTCCTTAAATCTACTCACTTTTGTCTCAACAGTCTTCTTAACTTAAATCTATTCACTTTTATTTTTAACAGCCTTGTCAACTTAAATCTATTCCTTTTATTTTTAACAGCCTTGTCAACTTAAATCTATTCCTTACTTACTATTCAGTTGCGTAGTCACTCAGTTTTACTGGAGTCGTTTTGACTCTGGTGCTACGTCTAATCGTTACAGTATTATCAACAGTAGGTCTACGACTCTCCTTTTCGATGCTAACCTCTGTCCCTAATTCCCTCCTTTCATTATTAGACATTCTTTTCTTTTCAGTGCTCTTAAAATCTACGTTAACAGGTAAGTCACTTTCATTTTCTGCAATCTTATCTTTAATTTTTTGTGTTACATTCTTTTTAGCTGTCTCAACGTCCGAATTACCTTCGTCACTTTCGCTTTCGTCATCTAGTTTATGGCCTGTCCAGATTTTTAGTTGACTCACGTGTGCTGTCGGGTCAAGCGTTTGTGATTTCTTAGTTCCGAGTCTTTGAATTCTATAAGTATCGTTTGGTAATACTTGAATTATTGTCATCGGTCCGCGATACTTTGACTGTAACTTTGTCGATTCTCCTGTCGCTGTTGGGTTAGATTTGACAAATACAATGTCCCCTATATTATATTTAATGTTCTTAAATCTTTTTGAGTCATACCTTCTTTTATATTTTTCTTGAGCTTGTTCTATGTTATTGCGAACCTCTTGTTGTAGTTCCCTAGGCATACAATAGGTTTCGTTGTTTGAACTAAGTGTTCCGACTCTACCTTCGTCAAAGTGTGGTATGTATCCGTATAGCGCCTCGAATGGAGTTATACCCGTTGCTTTACTAATAGTAGTGTTTAGGTCTCTTTCTAATTGCTTGATATTAGAGTCCCAGTTACTTTCCCCTCGTTCGATTACATTGCTTCGCATTGCAGGTAAAATTGTTTGATTTAATCGCTCCACTAATCCATTTGCTTGTGGGTGTCGACTCGAGTTTAATGTATGTTTAATGCTATACTTATTGCAAAACTCTGTAAATATATGTGACGTGAAACATGTACCTCGATCAGATACGATTCGGTTTGGAGCTCCAAAGCGGTTTACAAGGAGTTCAAGTTTTCTTACGGTCAATACTGACGTAACGTTTCTTACTGCGTCGATCTGCGCAAATTTCGTTAGGTTGTCAGTCATAACTAACACATATTTATTTCCTTTTGGCGTTGAAACGAATGGTCCAAGGTGATCTACGTGTACTATATCGAAAGGACGTTTTCCCGGTGGAATTGGGTGAAGTTCCCCTTCCCCTTTTCCCGTTTTGCGTTTAGCGAGAATACACTCCAAGCAATTTTGAATGTGTCTCTTGACGTACGATTTCATTTTTGCAAAATAGTAATATGCCTGTATCTTAGCCACTGTCTTCTCCGTTCCGAAGTGACTCGATAGATCGTGATGCCTAATTACTATTGCTTTTCTCATTTTTCTTGGAACAACTAATCGGCCCACCTTAGCTCCCCTGTCTTCTACTAATCGATATAATAATCCTTCGCGTAACTCGTAGTCTTGAACCTCTCTTGTTTCTACTCTAGATCTCTCACACGTCCTTTTCTCTAAAATCCCGATTTTTCTAGCTACTGATTCATCTTTTCTTTGAAACATTAGCACTTCGTCCTCTCGTGTAGCGATAGTAAAAATGCCTTCCTTTTCGCGCTCCGCGACCTGATCCTCGATTGGAGCACGTGATAGTGCATCCACATGCTGCATCCTAATACCCGGTTTATGCTTTATTTCAAAGTCGAACTCTCCGATCTCGCTCAGCCACCTGGCTACCTGAGGCTGCGTAGTTTTCCAAGCATTTAAATGAATTAAACACTCGCAATCCGTAACAATAGTAAATTTTATACTGATCAAAAATGACCTTAATCGACCTAACGCCCACGCTATAGCCATTAACTCTAACTTACTGGAATGATACTTTGATTCAGCCGTTGTCGTGCGTTTACTTATCGCGTAGACCAATCCTAATCCCTCGCCCTCGTTGGCTTGCAGTAACATGCCTGCTACTCCCTTGGAAGATGCATCCGTGTGCACTTCCGTACGTTCTGCATTTGGATTGTAAATGCGTAAGACTGGCTTAGACACCATCTTTTGCTTAATTAATTGGAATGCTTTCTCTTCTTGTTCGGTCCACTTAAAGTCATGCCCTAGTTTAGTCAATGCTGTTAGAGGGATAGCTAACCTTGCGAATTCTGGCACGAATCGCCTAAAGAAACTGGCTAGTCCCACAAACCTGCGAACTTCATGAACATTTTTGGGTGTCGGGAACTCTTCAATTGCCCTCACCTTCCTGCTTCCTGGTTCCACTAAACCTTCGCCTATTCTGAACCCTAAAAATTCGATATGAGTCATTCCGAACTCACATTTTCTAAGATTCAACGTTAACCCCGCGGTTCGGAGCAGTTTCAGAACCGTTATTAAATTCTTCATTGATTCATCCCAAGTCTTTGCCAATACACATGAATCGTCGAAATACGTTACGGCAATTTTTTGTTGGTGCGCTTCTTTCAATGCCATCTTTATCGCTTTGGCGAAATACGACGGTGCACCTACTAATCCGAACATTGCGCGAGTGAACTCTCCCGTTTGTTCTTCGGTTATAAAAGCAGTCTTTTCCCTGGACGCCTCTGTCATTGGTAATTGTAAATACCCCTGAGCTAGATCGAGAATAATAAATAATCCTCCCTGTGATAGTATTCCGAGAAATTCATCAAAGTTCGGCATCGGAAAATGAATTACCTTAGTGTCTTTGTTTAGTCTACGATAATCTACTACCATCCGTGGAGAACCGTCTTTCTTCCTTACAATGAATGCTGGACTCGCATATGGTGATTGAGTCTCCGTTATGATACCTGCCTTCTTTCCTTCTGTCACAATCTTATCCAGATCAGCTCTGTCCCTAGCGTTCAGCTTATATGGTCTACTCGCTACCGGTTTGCTACCTTCCTTGCATTGGATTTCCATTTCTACTAAATGCGTACACCCTAGTTCCCATGAGTCCTTCGCAATGCAATCTCTATACTGATTCAAAACATCTACCAGTTCGTTTGTTTGATCTGCCGTCACCTTTTCCCCAACTGTCACTTCATCGTGGACCACCTTGTCCCTTCGAACTTCTACCTCTGGGAGTTGTTGTACCGTATGAATGGATTCATTTAATATTTCGTTTCGCTGTAACGTCTCACTCTTGTCCCCGTAATTGAGTATAGGTAATGTGTATTCGTGATCGTGAGTAAGTACATTGATTAAATTAACCGTTCCGGGCTCCAACACTTCATCGTCTCTGACGCATGGTTTACAGACATTATGAGAATCATCAAACAATGTAGGATCTACTTCTACGAATTTTAAATCATACCCGAGTCTAGTATAGCTAATGTCGAGCGCTTCTGTGAATGGTCTTCCTAAAATTATATCAAATGCTTGAGCGTCGTCTGGTACAATCGTGAATCGAACGGCTCGTGGTTTCAACATCTCAAACGTTACTTCTTCGGTTACCGTCCCTGGGGAAGTTACCTGATTTTTCCCGAAGCCCTCGATAATAGTCGTCACCCTACTTATGTCTAGTGCTAATTCTATAACGAGCGATGCCTTCATTGTACAAACGGATGCCCCCGTATCTATTTGTGCTCGCATCTCTTTTCCTTTTATAGTAACCTGTCTTATAAACTTGGCCATACCTTTGTTTCCTCCTTGCTCTACGTTTTGCATAATTTTAACTTCTGCCTTTTCCGTCTTTTCTGTTCTAGGCACCCTGCTTGGTTGATCGCACCTCTTAGAAATATGGCCTAGCTTATTACAGTTATAACATTTTACCTCCTTTCGGGGTGCTGGACAATCTTTAATTCTATGCTCCGATGAGCCGCAATTAAAACAGTTATTGTTATAACCCGTGTCCGCACTCGCTGCCGGTCTTCGTTCCTGCCTCGCTGCGTCGTTGCCCCCTGTTGTGCTGCCTTCTCGGCTCGCGTTCGACGTTGTCGTCTTCTTGATCCCGATGCGCTCCCTGCGCACTGCGTCCATCCTCTCGTACTTAACAAGATCTTGATACAACATATCGAGATGGTCGTAATCTCGGGACATTATATAGTGGCTCATATCCTTAGACCATAGTCCAGCTACGATCTCCGTTTTGGTTTCGTCGACATCGAAGTTTAAGTCGTGACAAAGCCACACCTTGTCGTGAAAATACTCTTGCGTGCTTTCTTTAGGTCCTTGCACCCGCTGACTCATTAGTTTCATTTTTTCTGCACGGCTGCGTTTGAACGTAAATGTGCCTTGAAACGCGGTAACAAACGTTTCGAAGTCTGTTATCTCTTCCACCCTCGCCAAGAACCATTTATGCGCTGCCCCTTTAAGATGCATTCTGGCAATACTAAAAGCCATTGCGTCGGTCCACATGTGCACGGTTTTTGCGCTGCACAGTTCTTTTAGCCAAGCTCTGGCGTAGTTAGGATCTTCTGTTCCTTTGAAATCTCGCACTGCACTTTGGCTGTCCGGTACGACGCTGTACGTTACCGACGTATTTTCGGTTTGTTTTTGTAACAATTGCGCCATTGTTCGTATTAATTGCTGCATATCCGTCGCTTCCGTATGCACGTCGTTGCTCCTCTCTCGTTCATTTGGTTGTTGATCCTGATGTCTATCTTCTCGGCTCGTCGTTGCAGCTTCCTTCTCGTTACGCAACGCTATTGCGTATTGTTCGGCTTGTTTTCGGCGTTCTCTTTGTTTTTCAAGTTCCGAGTTTGTGAGAGCTAACTGTCTATTAAACTCTTGTCGTTCAGCCTCCATTTGCGCGATTTTTTGCATCGCTTCGACGAGCTCTGTGTTTGCCATCTTGCGATAAATTTTCTTGACCTCGCTTCCTTATCAACACTGTCCGTTGCTTCCGTTGTCCGACACTCACCGCGTTGGCGCTGATGCCTGACTCGTCACTATCGTTTACCGTACTGGCGACTTCCGTTGCCCGCCTTTTGTCTGCGCGTCCCAACCGACTTCGACCACGTTTTTCACTCGACACGACGCGACGCCATTTTGTCTTACCGGCTTCTACTTTGAACACTTTCGTTTTCCTTCGCGAATTTTCTTAGCCTCGTGCTACACTGATCAGCTTTTTGACAAACTCTCGAGTTCTTTCTTCACTCCTCTCTTTGATATTTACTTTGCTGGTATTTTAGCTATTGTTTTAGTTATTATCCCACTTCTGATTTGTTAGCCTCTGATTTGGTTTGCAAAGTTTTCTTTATTTAGAGGATGTGGGAAGGAACCTTTTTTTGTTTTTGGTGAACACTACGTTTATTTTTAGTTAATGGTTAAATATATTATTACACTTTCGTTATGATCTCTGTTACTCGTTGTACCTTTTCTCTACTCTTTTATATTTGTTTCGCGGCAAGCCGCCGTTCTCGTTGCTGATTTTCACACACTCTCCTTTTTCTCACTCACCCTCTCTTTCAGTCCTGCCAACTCACTATCTTTCAATCATGCCAACTCACTATCCTTCAGTCACTATGTTTATCTCTAACAATTGTAAGAGTATAAAATTGAATCTGGTTTCAAGCTTTCAATAAGTTACCGGATGACTCCCTGATAAAGATTCATCATAAAAAAGTTAGCCAGCAAGTAAGTCCTATTGTAGACAAAGTGATCATTTGTAACGTGTACTAGTAAGTGAATGCATTCCTTAGACCTTGCTGGGGTTGAACGAGGCTCAAGCACGGATGATAGCTGCAACTAGCTAGTCAGATGATACTGTCGATTAATATTGATTTTAAAGACATTTTCAACTGAAGTTATCCAACATTTTTAGATTGAGATTGGTTCAGTTTACACATCAAAATTCATCCTTGGAATCTGATTTAACACTTGAAACACTATTCATCTGAATTGAATACCAAGAGAGTGAAAAATAAAATATCAAAACTGCCGAAAATAAAATTTGAAAAATAATGCGGGCCAATAATACTGCTTGGATTACAATGGTGCACGGAATGATTGCTCTGTAAAATTAGTTAGCAGCAATTGTTGAATAACAAACTTATTACTATTGGCTCGATAGATCTAAAATGATGGAATATTCAAACACCATGATCTGTAGTGTGTCGTGCTCTTCAATTTTGCCACGACTGATGTTCAGAAGGTGGCGATGACCAGAAGAAATTCCTTCGGATACCTGTTGTCTAATGGAACAACGGAACAACCAGGTTCGATGGTTGGAACGGTGGCACCAATCGAGAAACTAGGGTCCTAGCCACCAAAACGTTTTGACCATCAGGTAAGGTATGATTTTCATCCTATTATCCAAACTTGAAACTTCAAGTCTGTCAGAACAAACGAATTTTATCATTGAATACATGTGAAAATATTGTAATATGCAAATATCATAGTATCAGAAATTTACTTACACGCTTCAACGCCTGACAACTTTAGTCTCGCTTCGATGATGTTTGTTTCCCACCTGAAAATATTAAAAGATATTATCATCAGACAAGAGCTTCTAATTGTTTTGGATACCACTAATTTTCAATAAATTGCGACAGAAAAACGAATTGCTACTTTTTGTACTCCTAAGCTTTGTGTTTCAAGATACACTATTTCTTTTATTCCTTGTTACTGATTTTATTTTAATATTTCATGTTCATTGGCACTGATTACTGGCTTCCGGAGCACTGCACTGTAACAAATTTACTCTGGAGCAACCCTCTACTGGGTTTCAACAATCCATTTATTTTTAATTTTATGTAAATAAAGAATCTGTTTGAAATAAACAATATTTTTACTTACCTGCCTCAGTTTGTCTAGACTCCCACTCGTTGATGACGTTCCACATTTAATTTCAGTTTTCTTCTTTCAATAAATAACTGATCCAATTTCTGTAGCTTTTGATATTTGTTTCTCCATTGACGCCTTTATTGTGTCGATTCAATATCTGCTAATATCAACTACGGTATTGCTGAATGACACTTTTCTTAGAAAATTCACGATAAGTAGGAATAAATAACAACCTAACCTCGATACGCTACTTTACGCGCGAGATATTCAGAGCCTTGTCACATTTCGTGTACGTTGGTCGCCTTGGTTAGCTGACGAAAATTACTCCGCGGGGCAATTTCGCTGGCCAATGAAATTGAATCATTTGGCGCATGCGCAGTTCCTGTTCAGTTTCTAGAGATGGTCCCGGTATACTCGAAAGCGTGTCCTTTTTCCCGTTTCACCAACGGCAATATTTCGACAATTCGTTTTTCTTTTGTAGAGAGAGAAACCGCTAATTCGCGGAGATACATTCACTATTCGGGTGAGAGAGCTAGAGCGCGGTATGAAGCGCGGGCCACATAGAAGGAGACACGGCTATTTTGCACGGTTTTCCGAGGTAGGATGGAGAGAAAAAGTGCGAGAGAAAGCGCAAAACGGCTTTCTCGTAGCGTTCGAAAATGTCATTACAATCGGTATCGCGTGATCTATTCGCGCGTTATAATGATGATTTTTTTCTCACTCGACTTCACTACACAATTCGAGCAATTTTTAACGTGATAAATGATTCACGTTATTTATCTCAATGTGTTTATAACTTCTCTTCGTAATCACGTTTGTTCACGAGAATTTATCGAGTTTATTCCGAGTAATCCGGCTGGAAGGACCAAAATGTACACGCGCCTTTGCAACACACATGCACTTAGAAACTTCAGAAATTAATATTGGTTTTATAGCGAAGAGGTTCGGACCACTCGGGTACGGGATAATAAGCTAAAACACTTGATCTAAAACTTAACGTTTAAACCCTTTCATTTAATTACGTCAAAATATTACTTGTTTCACATATGTCGAGCGCAGGAGACGTACAGAGACGAACTGAGGCCACAAGGTATCGACTCTCGCAAAGAGGGTTCACATATGGTTTTTGCTCGATAGAGAGAAATTGTCTTGACCCCAGACGCTATTTTGAGTTTACAGACACCAGTCTACTCCCTCACATTACATTCATGCACACATGCTTGAACAACCCTGATTTCACAGAAAAAGTCTTTTCCGCAAAGCGACTCAACAAGCTCACACACTTTTCAAAAAACAGCGCGGTCCGTCAACCAAGCCGAACACCGAGCAACTGAGGAAGACCCCGCAGATTACCAGTACAGGTAGGGAGTACGATACGCTGTTACACCGAGAGTCAGCGCCAATCAGATCGAACCTCTGACAATTCAACGCTTGCCGATCCAACAAAGCCAAGATCGAACGAGTGTTTGCGGTTCATTTCGTACCACTATGTACAGCGATGCGTCAAACCGGAAGGGTTCAATCCCAACGTAGAAAAATCTTGACCTCGATAATTGATGTGCTGAAGGTTCGTGGATCTGTAGGTTAACGAAAGTAGACTATCTTAGCGTCAACGTTTCAACCCTCGTTTAGGGTCATCCTCAGGACATTATTTATTCAAAATTCTAATAAACATAAATCAAGCGAAGAAAAGGTAAGCCTAATGTCATACTAGACATAATGCGATGCACCATCGTGCTTGAACAACATATTTACTGACCTTGGAAGCGTATTAACTCTCATATGTAGAACATAGCGTAGAGAGGTATTAAATTATATAAACAACAAGGAAGAAGGACGTCACATGGTACCAGATAATGGGCATGCCCATTATTTGAACTAAAAATAGAATTTTATAATGATCAGATGAATATCTTGATTAAAAATTCAAAGTGCAGAAATCATAACTAACCTCGAATATTATGTACATTTAACAATTAAATTCTATCAGCTGCCGTAGTTGTATTTCATGTCTAGCCGGTCGTATTGTGAATTGGTCAGGTATTCTTAGTTCCCAACACTCCATCGAATAAGATTTAAATTGTTTGAAAAACTTTCGTATAATTAGTGGAGCGAACGAGCACCACGTGTGACCATATGGCTATCCCAGACGGAAAGGAGCGATCGCAGAATATGAAGCACAAGCACAGAGTCAATTAGAATAGATAGACTACGAACTAAAGATTAATATCCCCAAAGCTGTCGATAACTTATCTACCGTTGGCATCGCGAATATGTTTTATGTAGATCTGTTTATAGAGATAACGAACGATGTGGATCATTGACGTAGGATCCGCGAAATTGGAGATGAATGACTTAAGTGAGGGAACGGAATGATAAATGAGATAGATGATGAATTTTAACAATAACCAAGATAGTTTATTTGGGATAAATTAGCAAAACGATGTATCTCGCACGAGACTGATACGGCAACTGGGGGTTTACAGAGACAAGAGAATACACACAGATAATACACATACAGAATTTTAAGACAGTAGACAATACATGAAATACAGCTGATGTGCTGTGAAGCGCGACAGGGCAAGCGACGAGATTTGAGGTAGAGGCAGGTCAAATTGCACGCGAGTGTGCGTACATGTAAGGATGAGTTTGAATGGCGAGTGAAATGAAATCGAAATAAGCGCGAGACAACACCTTCATTCAATCAGATTTTCTACTTTGCCCAAACAAGATCTTGCTCAATTTTTCTATATCCTGTCTCTGGTTTACTAAGTTCGGATGGCCAACAATGTTACACATTTCTAATAGTAGTCTATTATAATATCTCGGTTCTACGTGTGAAATACTGACATTATCAAAATTGAATGTGTGTTTAAATTGGTTAGCATGTTGTGTCAATGCAGTATGGTTTTCGATTGATTCATCATTGTTGTTTTTTTGTTCTCTAATTCGGACCGACAACAATCTGCCTGTTTGCCCAATGTATGTTTTGTCACAGTCTGAACAAGGAATTTTATAGATAAGGTTAGAATGTTTGTCTTTAGAAAGATTGTCTTTTCCGGAATCAAAGAACAATCTTCAAAGTTCAATCCCAACATTTACGACCAGGGGCCTCGGGGCTCGCGCCCTCACACGCCCTCACCTCTTTATTGCCCAGGTACTCATCGGGTGTTCCCGCACGAACCTTCACACTTTGGCGTGAGGTGAGGTGAGGTTTGGTGAGGTGAATATTCTGAGAGATGTCCTTATCAGGGCTGGGTAGTATTTGAAATGATTTCATTTGAAATAGGCATTCAAAATATAAAATGACATTTAGCATTTTCCATTCCAAATGGAATAGACAATTCATTTCCATTTTATATTTCAAACGGCAAAGTCTATCCATTTAACCATTTGTAAAATGGTAAATGTTTTTTTTTTTTATGCTCCCGAAAAACTTTTTGGTCGATATTTCTGGATCGATTCTTTACACGGATTCTTTATGACTGAGTGACGTCACAGTGCCATGCTCATTGGCCACTTGAACATTTCCACAAAGAATAGTTTTCAACTGCAATGCTTGTAGTACTTACAAATCAACGACATCTCTTCAGAGTCCTTGAAACAATTTCTAGCAATCAAAGATATATTCCTAAAATATGTAAAATACACCGCCGCCTTGATCTGCACCTGTCGAACGCGTAATTGTTTTCGTACGGTGGTATGGTCATGAGGCCTCATAGGCGTAGCATGGACGACACTTCATTCGAAATGGAATTGCTCCTTAAAGCAAATGTTGCATTTGATACGTAAAAAGTGGATTGATATTCAGCATGTTCTATGTAACATCTCCTCATTAATGAAAACAATAATTTTCTCAAAACCATTTTGCATTTTATAATTCATTTCAAATACCTATTTTGCATTTCGCATTTTGAATAATTTTGAGGAAACCATATTCCATTTCAAATGGATTTCAGATACCATTTTACCCAGCCCTGGCCCTTATTTAGACTTCAGGCGTAATCTCACATCGATCGGATTGACTTGACGGACCGAACCGAAATCGGCCCGAAAAATTCCAGGATACCAAGGCGGTCGTTGCGGTCGAAAAACGTTTTTACAAGCATACAGCTAAATCGCACGGTTCGGATTTTACGGCCAGCATTTCCGCTTTCCCGACGTCCGACCTCTGATTCGACACCACCATCGGGTTGAGACGGTCATAATCGACGCGGGGACCCGCGGTCATTTTAATTTCAAGTCGATCGGATCGAGTTCGAGAACCGATCCGACATCGCGTCAAAGAATTCCGAAAAAATTCCAGGATACCAAGGTAATCGTTGCGGTCGAAAAACCTCCTCACACGCATACCGCTAAATCGCACGGTTCAAAAGTCGAAATAAGTTTGGTCCCCCCGAAAACCTAGGGAAGGTCTTGGGATAACAACCGGAGGGGGACGGGGTTAAGGGAGGGGCGGACGAATCCCTCCCTTCAGGCCTAAGGCATAGCCAGAGTCAAAATTAATCCAAAAGACACGACGCATAACTTTAAAAGTACCCGTCAACGTGTCGCGATAGATATACATAATACGAGGCAAGCATCAAAATTATCGGCGGGTAGTAGGCAAGGTATTACATCGACCTAAGTACGACATTGGTTATCTGACAGTCGGTAGATTGCAGTTGACTTACGATCCACCGTCGGTAAACCAACGGTCGATTAATCGCAGCTATCCTTCAGAGCATTGCCCTCTCCACGACTTAGCGCAGCTACTGTAGAAAGCTTACCTCGCCCACGAGCGAAATACACTCCGAACGCCATGATACAGGCCATCCGACCGGCCGTCTGACATTCATTCTTTCTTTTGCACTCGGTACCACTACCGAGAAATGTCCCGTATTACTCTGATAATACCTGGCAGTATTATGTTTACATGCTTGTGTACGGCACAAGCCCTAATGCGGAGCTGGCCGTAGCAGGCGTATAGACACAAATACGACACATACGGGGGTCTGAACCACGCGCAAGGTGTCCGTGGCGACAGAAAGCTTATTATGAGTTTGACCCTTCCAAGACCCTGGCGCCCAAAAGGTTAGAATAGGTTCGGCCCCTTGAAATGACAACACACACGAGGGCAAGAACAACGCCAAAGTTGACTGGGGAACCAGAAAGTTTTGGATTAGGTGAACCACCCTCACGACGTCGGCACTCAAGAGTTTTAAAAAAGTTCGCTATCTCCACAAACACAGGGGGTCCCGGGGGAGCAACGCCCGCCCAGGGCCCAGGTAACTTTGAAAATTTTCCGTATTTTTTTTTTCCAATTTTGCCGCCCAGGGACTTGATTTCTGGGCGTTTCAAGCGATTCTAAGTCGATCTGTACCTATTTCGCTGAACTCGTTTTTTTTTTTTTTTCTTCAAAGCCCTTCCTAAAAACTTGGAAATATTCCGATGTTTTGAAAAACTAGTGTTACGGAGTAGGTTGCGTAGGTTACGATAAGCGGTAGCCGAAACCTACTCTACGCCCAGCCAAGATGTTATTTGGCTATTTAGGGGTTCGTATACGTCGATTATGCACTTGCGTGCGTCCCTTTTCCCAGTGCAGGAAGAGAATTGAGACACGGGTAGAATAACAGTGTTGATTTATTATGAAGGTTTGAATGGACGTTAGCGAGTCAGTTACCGTGGAGAAAAGTCTTGTGTGTTACTTGAGCGGGAACTGGGATTAGAGTGAAGTACCTGACACGGGCATGGAGAGCTAGCTGGTCACGAGAGATGGGCATGCTGACTAGGCGAGGATAAGAACTGGGTGTGGGGTAACTGTGAGACTGTGGGAAAGCAATGTCAGGTCTTCGGCACGTAACACTAATCTCACGGGGAAATTTGTTTTCTGGGTGTTTCAGACGATTTCGAATCGATCCAAGGTAACTTTCAAGGACATTTTTTTTTTTTTTTTTTTTTTCTCTCTCCTCCCAGTATATCGTCTCACGATTTTCGCGACCTAACCTGGAAGTCCCGGAACGACCTAGGTCAATCACTTGGTCCATGCTAGTAGCGATCAAAAAAAAAAAAACTTCTGTCAGCATAACTTCGGTTAGAAAAGCCTTAGTCGAATTGCTTCGGTTAGCTTCGCTTCGGTTAGAACAACTACGGTTGGAAAGTCTCCAGTTAGAACAGCTTCGGTTGGATTTGCTTCAATTGGGTTAGGTTAGGTTAGGTTGGGTTGGGTTAGGTTAGGTTAGGTTAGGTTAGGTTAGGTTAGGTTAGGTTAGGTTAGGTTAGGTTAGGTTAGGTTAGGTTAGGTTAGGTTAGGTTAGGTTAGGTTAGGTTAGGTTAGGTTAGGTTAGGTTAGGTTAGGTTAGGTTAGGTTAGGTTAGGTTAGGTTAGGTTAGGTTAGGTTAGGTTAGGTTAGGTTAGGTTAGGTTAGGTTAGGTTAGGTTAGGTTAGGTTAGGTTAGGTTAGGTTAGGTTAGGTTAGGTTAGGTTAGGTTAGGTTAGGTTAGGTTAGGTTAGGTTAGGTTAGGTTAGGTTAGGTTAGGTTATAGCCATGACCACCGGTCGACTTCCGGTTTTTGAGTGAACTTTTTCGGATTTTTTCCGCTCTTTCCAATGCCGCTAATTATTCCAAAATCTACCGGGCCGTTTTTGAGATTTTGAGGGGGGGGGGGGGCAAAAATGGGGGGGGGGGGCGAGGGGGGATGGGTGGGTCGGGTGCAGGATCCCCCCGCCCGTTACGTCCCCCACGGCCCCCTCCCCCCTCCCCCATTTGACCCCCCCCGGGGGGGGTGGGGGGGGAACGGTTGCTGGACCTATTTGGTCCTGGCATGAACTTTTCAGCCCTTGATTTATCGAAAAAAATGAGCCCTTAACCAACCCTCTCCGTAGCTTGGTTCAAAAGATAGGCGTTTTTCGAAAAATATCACCCACCTAACCTGACCCGACCCAACTCAAAAAGTGATGGTCGGACGCATAAAAGTTCTGCGCACCCGTTTCCGATGTCAGACTGACACCCCCCCTCAAAACCCCCCCCGCGGGGGGCGTGGGGGGGGAACCGTCGCTGGACCTAATTGGTCCAGACATGAACTTGGTAGAGCTTGATTTATCGAACAAAACGAGCCCTCAACGAACCCTCTCCGTAGAACGGTTCAGGAGATATGAATTTTTGAAAATTATTTCGCACCTAACCTAACCTATGTCGGAAACAACGGAAATTTTCTAAGTTTTTTTTCGAAATTTTCGTCACACAGAAACTTGTTTTTTAGGCGTTTCAAACGATTCTGAGCCGATCTGTACCTATTTCGCGGGAACTTTTTTTTTTTTTTTTGAACGCACAACCCCAAAAACTTTGAAATTTTTCGAATTTTGAAAAAAAAAAATGTTACTCAGAGACTTGTTTTCTACGCGTTTCGAACGATTCTGAGCCGATCTGTACCTATCTCGCGGGAACTTTTTTTTTTTTTTTTGAACGCACAACCCCAAAAACTTTGAAATTTTTCGAATTTTCAAAAAAAAAATGTTACCCAGAGACTTGTTTTCTACGCGTTTCGAACGATTCTGAGCCGATCTGTACCTATTTCGCGGGAACTTTTTTTTTTTTTTCCTAATTCCACCGCCCAACTCAAAAACTTCAAAATCGCCCCGGAAAATTCCGAAAAAATTCCAGGGGACCAGAGCGGTCATCGCGGTGAAAAAACCTTCTTGGAAGCATGTCGCTAAATCTCACGGTTCGGATTTTACAGCCGGCGTTTCCGCTTTCCCGGCGACCGACTTCCGATTCGACACCACCATCGCGTTTAGATGGCCATAATCCAGCGGGGACCCGCGGTAATTCAAATTTCAAGTCAATCGGATCGATTTCAGAAAAGTTAGGACAAGTTCGGCCCTCCGAGACATTGGATTCCGGACGGTTGGAATATGTTCGGCTTCCGGATTCTGCGGCGGCCGGAAGGTGAGAAAGGGTTCGGCTTCCCGAAACCACAACACACACGAGGGTACGAACAACGCGAAAGGTGGTCGCGGCACCCGGAAGGTTGGAATAAGTTCGGCTTCCGGATTCTACGGCGGCCGAGAGGTTAGGAAGGGTTCGGCTCCCCGAAACCACAATGCACATCTATAGTTCCATAACCGTACACTTTTCAGGGGTACTTGATATCAAGTTTTTTGACCGCGACAGCTTGCCCAATTTTTCAGAATTTTCTCAGATTTTTTCACTGATATTTTGAAATTTTTGGAACAGGTACAAAAATGAAAAAAACGTCTTCGAAAGTTACCCTGGGTCGTCTCAGAATCGCCTAAAACGCCTAGAAAACACTTCTCCCCGTGACGAAAATTTCGAAAAAAAACTTTGAAAATTTCCGACGCTCTAGAGTAGGTTAGGTTAGGTTAGGTTAGGTTAGGTTAGGTTAGGTTAGGTTAGGTTAGGTTAGGTTAGGTTAGGTTAGGTTAGGTTAGGTTAGGTTAGGTTAGGTTAGGTTAGGTTAGGTTAGGTTAGGTTAGGTTAGGTTAGGTTAGGTTATAGCCATGACCACCGGTCGACTTCCGGTTTTTGAGTGAACTTTTTCGGATTTTTTCCGCTCTTTCCAATGCCGCTAATTATTCCAAAATCTACCGGGCCGTTTTTGAGATTTTGAGGGGGGGGGGGGGGGCAAAAATGGGGGGGGGCGAGGGGGGGTGGGTGGGTCGGGTGCAGGATCCCCCCGCCCGTTATGTCCCCCACGGCCCCCTCCCCCCTCCCCCATTTGACCCCCCCCGGGGGGGGTGGGGGGGGAACGGTTGCTGGACCTATTTGGTCCTGGCATGAACTTTTCAGCCCTTGATTTATCGAAAAAAATGAGCCCCTAACCAACCCTCTCCGTAGCTTGGTTCAAAAGATAGGCGTTTTTCGAAAAATATCACCCACCTAACCTGACCCGACCCAACTCAAAAAGTGATGGTCGGACGCATAAAAGTTCTGCGCACCCGTTTCCGATGTCAGACTGACACCCCCCCTCAAAACCCCCCCCGCGGGGGGCGTGGGGGGGGAACCGTCGCTGGACCTAATTGGTCCAGACATGAACTTGGTAGAGCTTGATTTATCGAACAAAACGAGCCCTCAACGAACCCTCTCCGTAGAACGGTTCAGGAGATATGAATTTTTGAAAATTATTTCGCACCTAACCTAACCTATGTCGGAAACAACGGGAATTTTCTAAGTTTTTTTCCGAAATTTTCGTCACACAGAAACTTGTTTTTTAGGCGTTTCAAACGATTCTGAGCCGATCTGTACCTATTTCGCGGGAACTTTTTTTTTTTTTTTTGAACGCACAACCCCAAAAACTTTGAAATTTTTCGAATTTTCGAAAAAAAAAATGTTACCCAGAGACTTGTTTTCTGGGCGTTTTGGACGATTCTGAGCCGATCGGTACCTATTTGTCGGGAACTTTTTTTTTTTTTTTCCTAATTCCACCGCCCAACTCAAAAACTTCAAAATTGCCCCGGAAAATTCCGAAAAAATTCCAGTAAACCAGTGCGGTCATCGCGGTGAAAAAACCTTCTCAGAAGCATGTCGCTAAATCTCACGGTTCGGATTTTACAGCCGGCGTTTCCGCTTTCCCGGCGACCGACTTCCGATTCGACACCACCATCGCGTTTAGATGGCCATAATCAAGCGGGGACCCGCGGTAATTCAAATTTCAAGTCGATCGGATCGATTTCAGAAAAGTTAGGACAAGTTCGGCCCTCCGAGACCTTGGATTCCGGACGGTTGGAATATGTTCGGCTTCCGGATTCTGCGGCGGCCGGAAGGTGAGAAAGGGTTCGGCTTCCCGAAACCACAACACACACGAGGGTACGAACAACGCGAAAGGTGGTCGCGGCACCCGGAAGGTTGGAATAAGTTCGGCTTCCGGATTCTACGGCGGCCGAGAGGTTAGGAAGGGTTCGGCTCCCCGAAACCACAACACACACGGGGGTACGAACAACGCGAAAGGTGGTCGCGGCACCCGGAAGGTTGGAATAAGTTCGGCTTCCGGATTCTACGGCGGCCGAGAGGTTAGGAAGGGTTCGGCTCCCCGAAACCACAACACACACGGGGGTACGAACAACGCGAAAGGTGGTCGCGGCACCCGGAAGGTTGGAATAAGTTCGGCTTCCGGATTCTACGGCGGCCGAGAGGTTAGGAAGGGTTCGGCTCCCCGAAACCACAATGCACATCTATAGTTCCAAAACCGTACACTTTTCAGGGGTACTTGTAATCAAGTTTTTTGACCGCGACAGCTTGCCCAATTTTTCAGAATTTTCTCAGATTTTTTCACTGATATTTTGAAATTTCTGGAACAGGTACAAAAATAAAAAAAACGTCTTCGAAAGTTACCCTAGGTCGTCTCAGAATCGCCCGAAACGCCTAGAAAACACTTCTCCCCGTGACGAAAATTTCGAAAAAAACTTTGAAAATTTTCGAAGCTCCAGAGTAGGTTAGGTTAGGTTAGGTTAGGTTAGGTTAGGTTAGGTTAGGTTAGGTTAGGTTAGGTTAGGTTAGGTTAGGTTAGGTTAGGTTAGGTTAGGTTAGGTTAGGTTAGGTTAGGTTAGGTTAGGTTAGGTTAGGTTAGGTTAGGTTAGGTTAGGTTAGGTTAGGTTAGGTTAGGTTAGGTTAGGTTAGGTTAGGTTAGGTTAGGTTAGGTTAGGTTAGGTTAGGTTAGGTTAGGTTAGGTTAGGTTAGGTTAGGTTAGGTTAGGTTAGGTTAGGTTAGGTTAGGTTAGGTTAGGTTAGGTTAGGTTAGGTTAGGTTAGGTTAGGTTAGGTTAGGTTAGGTTAGGTTAGGTTAGGTTAGGTTAGGTTAGGTTAGGTTAGGTTAGGTTAGGTTAGGTTAGGTTAGGTTAGGTTAGGTTAGGTTAGGTTAGGTTAGGTTATAGCCATGACCACCGGTCGACTTCCGGTTTTTGAGTGAACTTTTTCGGATTTTTTCCGCTCTTTCCAATGCCGCTAATTATTCCAAAATCTACCGGGCCGTTTTTGAGATTTTGAGGGGGGGGGGGGGGCAAAAATGGGGGGGGGCGAGGGGGGGTGGGTGGGTCGGGTGCAGGATCCCCCCGCCCGTTATGTCCCCCACGGCCCCCTCCCCCCTCCCCCATTTGACCCCCCCCGGGGGGGGTGGGGGGGGAACGGTTGCTGGACCTATTTGGTCCTGGCATGAACTTTTCAGCCCTTGATTTATCGAAAAAAATGAGCCCCTAACCAACCCTCTCCGTAGCTTGGTTCAAAAGATAGGCGTTTTTCGAAAAATATCACCCACCTAACCTGACCCGACCCAACTCAAAAAGTGATGGTCGGACGCATAAAAGTTCTGCGCACCCGTTTCCGATGTCAGACTGACACCCCCCCTCAAAACCCCCCCCGCGGGGGGCGTGGGGGGGGAACCGTCGCTGGACCTAATTGGTCCAGACATGAACTTGGTAGAGCTTGATTTATCGAACAAAACGAGCCCTCAACGAACCCTCTCCGTAGAACGGTTCAGGAGATATGAATTTTTGAAAATTATTTCGCACCTAACCTAACCTATGTCGGAAACAACGGGAATTTTCTAAGTTTTTTTCCGAAATTTTCGTCACACAGAAACTTGTTTTTTAGGCGTTTCAAACGATTCTGAGCCGATCTGTACCTATTTCGCGGGAACTTTTTTTTTTTTTTTTGAACGCACAACCCCAAAAACTTTGAAATTTTTCGAATTTTCGAAAAAAAAAATGTTACCCAGAGACTTGTTTTCTGGGCGTTTTGGACGATTCTGAGCCGATCGGTACCTATTTGTCGGGAACTTTTTTTTTTTTTTTCCTAATTCCACCGCCCAACTCAAAAACTTCAAAATTGCCCCGGAAAATTCCGAAAAAATTCCAGTAAACCAGTGCGGTCATCGCGGTGAAAAAACCTTCTCAGAAGCATGTCGCTAAATCTCACGGTTCGGATTTTACAGCCGGCGTTTCCGCTTTCCCGGCGACCGACTTCCGATTCGACACCACCATCGCGTTTAGATGGCCATAATCAAGCGGGGACCCGCGGTAATTCAAATTTCAAGTCGATCGGATCGATTTCAGAAAAGTTAGGACAAGTTCGGCCCTCCGAGACCTTGGATTCCGGACGGTTGGAATATGTTCGGCTTCCGGATTCTGCGGCGGCCGGAAGGTGAGAAAGGGTTCGGCTTCCCGAAACCACAACACACACGAGGGTACGAACAACGCGAAAGGTGGTCGCGGCACCCGGAAGGTTGGAATAAGTTCGGCTTCCGGATTCTACGGCGGCCGAGAGGTTAGGAAGGGTTCGGCTCCCCGAAACCACAACACACACGGGGGTACGAACAACGCGAAAGGTGGTCGCGGCACCCGGAAGGTTGGAATAAGTTCGGCTTCCGGATTCTACGGCGGCCGAGAGGTTAGGAAGGGTTCGGCTCCCCGAAACCACAACACACACGGGGGTACGAACAACGCGAAAGGTGGTCGCGGCACCCGGAAGGTTGGAATAAGTTCGGCTTCCGGATTCTACGGCGGCCGAGAGGTTAGGAAGGGTTCGGCTCCCCGAAACCACAATGCACATCTATAGTTCCAAAACCGTACACTTTTCAGGGGTACTTGTAATCAAGTTTTTTGACCGCGACAGCTTGCCCAATTTTTCAGAATTTTCTCAGATTTTTTCACTGATATTTTGAAATTTCTGGAACAGGTACAAAAATAAAAAAAACGTCTTCGAAAGTTACCCTAGGTCGTCTCAGAATCGCCCGAAACGCCTAGAAAACACTTCTCCCCGTGACGAAAATTTCGAAAAAAACTTTGAAAATTTTCGAAGCTCCAGAGTAGGTTAGGTTAGGTTAGGTTAGGTTAGGTTAGGTTAGGTTAGGTTAGGTTAGGTTAGGTTAGGTTAGGTTAGGTTAGGTTAGGTTAGGTTAGGTTAGGTTAGGTTAGGTTAGGTTAGGTTAGGTTAGGTTAGGTTAGGTTAGGTTAGGTTAGGTTAGGTTAGGTTAGGTTAGGTTATAGCCGTGACCACCGGTCGACTTCCGGTTTTTGAGTGAACTTTTTCGGATTTTTTCCGCTCTTTCCAATGCCGCTAATTATTCCAAAATCTACCGGGCCGTTTTTGAGATTTTGAGGGGGGGGGGGGGGCAAAAATGGGGGGGGGCGAGAAGGGGTGGGTGGGTCGGGTGCAGGATCCCCCCGCCCGTTCTGTCCCCCACGGCCCCCGCCCCCCTCCCCCATTTGACCCCCCCCGGGGGGGGTGGGGGGGGAACGGTTGCTGGACCTATTTGGTCCTGGCATGAACTTTTCAGCCCTTGATTTATCGAAAAAAATGAGCCCCTAACCAACCCTCTCCGTAGATTGGTTCAAAAGATAGGCGTTTTTCGAAAAATATCACCTACCTAACCTGACCCGACCCAACTCAAAAAGTGATGGTCGGACGCATCAAAGTTCTGCGCACCCGTTTCCGATGTCAGACTGACACCCCCCCTCAAAACCCCCCCCGCGGGGGGCGTGGGGGGGGGACCGTCGCTGGACCTAATTGGTCCAGACATGAACTTGGTAGAGCTTGATTTATCGAACAAAACGAGCCCTCAACGAACCCTCTCCGTAGAACGGTTCAGGAGATATGAATTTTTGAAAATTATTTTGCACCTAACCTAACCTATGTCGGAAACAACGGAAATTTTCTAAGTTTTTTTTCGAAATTTTCGTCACACAGAAACTTGTTTTTTAGGCGTTTCAAACGATTCTGAGCCGATCTGTACCTATTTCGCGGGAACTTTTTTTTTTTTTTTTGAACGCACAACCCCAAAAACTTTGAAATTTTTCGAATTTTGAAAAAAAAAAATGTTACTCAGAGACTTGTTTTCTACGCGTTTCGAACGATTCTGAGCCGATCTGTACCTATTTCGCGGGAACTTTTTTTTTTTTTTTTGAACGCACAACCCCAAAAACTTTGAAATTTTTCGAATTTTGAAAAAAAAAAATGTTACTCAGAGACTTGTTTTCTACGCGTTTCGAACGATTCTGAGCCGATCTGTACCTATCTCGCGGGAACTTTTTTTTTTTTTTTTGAACGCACAACCCCAAAAACTTTGAAATTTTTCGAATTTTCAAAAAAAAAAATGTTACCCAGAGACTTGTTTTCTACGCGTTTCGAACGATTCTGAGCCGATCTGTACCTATCTCGCGGGAACTTTTTTTTTTTTTTTTGAACGCACAACCCCAAAAACTTTGAAATTTATCGAATTTCGAAAAAAAAATTAGTCACCCAGAGACTTGTTTTCTGGGCGTTTTGGACGATTCTGAGCCGATCGGTACCTATTTGTCAGGAACTTTTTTTTTTTTTTTTCCTAATTCCACCGCCTAACTCAAAAACTTCAAAATCGCCCCGGAAAATTCCGAAAAAATTCCAGTGAACCAGTGCGGTCATCGCGGTGAAAAAACCTGCTCAGAAGCATGTCGCTAAATCTCACGGTTCGGATTTTACAGCCGGCGTTTCCGCTTTCCCGGCGACCGACTTCCGATTCGACACCACCATCGCGTTTAGATGGCCATAATCAAGCGGGGACCCGCGGTAATTCAAGTTTCAAGTCGATCGGAACGATTTCAGAAAAGTTAGGACAAGTTCGGCCCTCCGAGACCTTGGATTCCGGACGGTTGGAATATGTTCGGCTTCCGGATTCTGCGGCGGCCGGAAGGTGAGAAAGGGTTCGGCTTCCCGAAACCACAACACACACGAGGGTACGAACAACGCCAAAGGTGGTCGCGGCACCCGGAAGGTTGGAATAAGTTCGGCTTCCGGATTCTACGGCGGCCGAGAGGTTAGGAAGGGTTCGGCTCCCCGAAACCACAACACACACGGGGGTACGAACAACGCGAAAGGTGGTCGCGGTACCCGGAAGGTTGGAATAAGTTCGGCTTCCGGATTCTACGGCGGCCGAGAGGTTAGGAAGGGTTCGGCTCCCCGAAACCACAACACACACGGGGGTACGAACAACGCGAAAGGTGGTCGCGGCACCCGGAAGGTTGGAATAAGTTCGGCTTCCGGATTCTACGGCGGCCGAGAGGTTAGGAAGGGTTCGGCTCCCCGAAACCACAATGCACGTCTATAGTTCCAAAACCGTACACTTTTCAGGGGTACTGGTAATCAAGTTTTTTGACCGCGACAGCTTGCCCAATTTTTCAGAATTTTCTTAGATTTTTTCACTGATATTTTGAAATTTTTGGAACAGGTACAAAAATAAAAAAAACGTCTTCGAAAGTTACCCTGGGTCGTCTCAGAATCGCCCAAAACGCCTAGAAAACACTTCTCCCCGTGACGAAAATTTCGAAAAAAACTTTGAAAATTTCCGACTCTCCAGAGTAGGTTAGGTTAGGTTAGGTTAGGTTAGGTTAGGTTAGGTTAGGTTAGGTTAGGTTAGGTTAGGTTAGGTTAGGTTAGGTTAGGTTAGGTTAGGTTAGGTTAGGTTAGGTTAGGTTAGGTTAGGTTAGGTTAGGTTAGGTTAGGTTAGGTTAGGTTAGGTTAGGTTAGGTTAGGTTAGGTTAGGTTAGGTTAGGTTAGGTTAGGTTAGGTTAGGTTAGGTTAGGTTAGGTTAGGTTAGGTTAGGTTAGGTTAGGTTAGGTTAGGTTAGGTTAGGTTAGGTTAGGTTAGGTTAGGTTAGGTTAGGTTAGGTTAGGTTAGGTTAGGTTAGGTTAGGTTAGGTTAGGTTAGGTTAGGTTAGGTTAGGTTAGGTTAGGTTAGGTTAGGTTAGGTTAGGTTAGGTTAGGTTAGGTTATAGCCATGACCACCGGTCGACTTCCGGTTTTTGAGTGAACTTTTTCGGATTTTTTCCGCTCTTTCCAATGCCGCTAATTATTCCAAAATCTACCGGGCCGTTTTTGAGATTTTGAGGGGGGGGGGGGCAAAAATGGGGGGGGGGGCGAGGGGGGGTGGGTGGGTCGGGTGCAGGATCCCCCCGCCCGTTATGTCCCCCACGGCCCCCTCCCCCCTCCCACATTTGACCCCCCCCGGGGGGGGTGGGGGGGGGAACGGTTGCTGGACCTATTTGGTCCTGGCATGAACTTTTCAGCCCTTGATTTATCGAAAAAAATGAGCCCCTAACCAACCCTCTCCGTAGCTTGGTTCAAAAGATAGGCGTTTTTCGAAAAATATCACCCACCTAACCTGACCCGACCCAACTCAAAAAGTGATGGTCGGACGCATAAAAGTTCTGCGCACCCGTTTCCGATGTCAGACTGACACCCCCCCTCAAAACCCCCCCCGCGGGGGGCGTGGGGGGGGAACCGTCGCTGGACCTAATTGGTCCAGACATGAACTTGGTAGAGCTTGATTTATCGAACAAAACGAGCCCTCAACGAACCCTCTCCGTAGAACGGTTTAGGAGATATGAATTTTTGAAAATTATTTTGCACCTAACCTAACCTACGTCGGAAACAACGGAAATTTTCTAAGTTTTTTTCCGAAATTTTCGTCACACAGAAACTTGTTTTTTAGGCGTTTCAAACGATTCTGAGCCGATCTGTACCTATTTCGCGGGAACTTTTTTTTTTTTTTTTGAACGCACAACCCCAAAAACTTTGAAATTTTTCGAATTTTCAAAAAAAAAAATGTTACCCAGAGACTTGTTTTCTACGCGTTTCGAACGATTCTGAGTCGATCTGTACCTATTTGGCGGGTACTTTTTTTTTTTTTTTTTGAACGCACGACCCAAAAAACTTTGAAATTTATCGAATTTCGAAAAAAAAATTAGTCACCCAGAGACTTGTTTTCTGGGCGTTTTGGACGATTCTGAGCCGATCGGTACCTATTTGTCGGGAACTTTTTTTTTTTTTTTTCCCAATTTCACCGCCCAACTCAAAAACTTCAAAATCGCCCCGGAAAATTCCGAAAAAATTCCAGTGAACCAGTGCGGTCATCGCGGTGAAAAAACCTTCTCAGAAGCATGTCGCTAAATCTTACGGTTCGGATTTTACAGCCGCCTTTTCCGCTTTCCCGGCGACCGACTTCCGATTCGACACCACCATCGCGTTTAGATGGCCATAATCAAGCGGGGACCCGCGGTAATTCAAATTTCAAGTCGATCGGATCGATTTCAGAAAAGTTAGGACAAGTTCGGCCCTCCGAGACATTGGATTCCGGACGGTTGGAATATGTTCGGCTTCCGGATTCAGCGGCGGCCGGAAGGTGAGAAAGGGTTCGGCTTCCCGAAACCACAACACACACGAGGGTACGAACAACGCGGAAGGTGGTCGCGGCACCCGGAAGGTTGGAATAAGTTCGGCTTCCGGATTCTACAGCGGCCGAGAGGTTAGGAAGGGTTCGGCTCCCCGAAACCACAACACACACGGGGGTACGAACAACGCGAAAGGTGGTCGCGGCACCCGGAAGGTTGGAATGAGTTCGGCTTCCGGATTCTACGGCGGCCGAGAGGTTAGGAAGGGTTCGGCTTCCCGAAACCACAACACACACGGGGGTACGAACAACGCTAAAGGTGGTCGCGGCACCCGGAAGGTTGGAATAAGTTCGGCTTCCGGATTCTACGGCGGCCGAGAGGTTAGGAAGGGTTCGGCTCCCCGAAACCACAATGCACATCTATAGTTCCAAAACCGTACACTTTTCAGGGGTACTTGTGATCAAGTTTTTTGACCGCGACAGCTTGCCCAATTTTTCAGAATTTTCTCAGATTTTTTCACTAATATTTTGAAATTTTTGGAACAGGTACAAAAATAAAAAAAACGTCTTCGAAAGTTACCCTAGGTCGTCTCAGAATCGCCCGAAACGCCTAGAAAACACTTCTCCCCGTGACGAAAATTTCGAAAAAAACTTTGAAAATTTCCGACGCTCCAGAGTAGGTTAGGTTAGGTTAGGTTAGGTTAGGTTAGGTTAGGTTAGGTTAGGTTAGGTTATAGCCATGACCACCGGTCGACTTCCGGTTTTTGAGTGAACTTTTTCGGATTTTTTCCGCTCTTTCCAATGCCGCTAATTATTCCAAAATCTACCGGGCCGTTTTTGAGATTTTGAGGGGGGGGGGGGCAAAAATGGGGGGGGGGGCGAGGGGGGGTGGGTGGGTCGGGTGCAGGATCCCCCCGCCCGTTATGTCCCCCACGGCCCCCTCCCCCCTCTTACATTTGACCCCCCCCGGGGGGGGTGGGGGGGGGAACGGTTGCTGGACCTATTTGGTCCTGGCATGAACTTTTCAGCCCTTGATTTATCGAAAAAAATGAGCCCCTAACCAACCCTCTCCGTAGCTTGGTTCAAAAGATAGGCGTTTTTCGAAAAATATCACCCACCTAACCTGACCCGACCCAACTCAAAAAGTGATGGTCGGACGCATAAAAGTTCTGCGCACCCGTTTCCGATGTCAGACTGACACCCCCCCTCAAAACCCCCCCCGCGGGGGGCGTGGGGGGGGAACCGTCGCTGGACCTAATTGGTCCAGACATGAACTTGGTAGAGCTTGATTTATCGAACAAAACGAGCCCTCAACGAACCCTCTCCGTAGAACGGTTCAGGAGATATGAATTTTTGAAAATTATTTTGCACCTAACCTAACCTATGTCGGAAACAACGGAAATTTTCTAAGTTCTTTTTCGAAATTTTCGTCACACAGAAACTTGTTTTTTAGGCGTTTCAAACGATTCTGAGCCGATCTGTACCTATTTCGCGGGAACTTTTTTTTTTTTTTTTGAACGCACAACCCCAAAAACTTTGAAATTTTTCGAATTTTGAAAAAAAAAAATGTTACCCAGAGACTTGTTTTCTACGCGTTTCGAACGATTCTGAGCCGATCTGTACCTATTTCGCGGAAACTTTTTTTTTTTTTTTTGAACGCACAACCCCAAAAACTTTGAAATTTATCGAATTTCGAAAAAAAAATTAGTCACCCAGAGACTTGTTTTCTGGGCGTTTTGGACGATTCTGAGCCGATCGGTACCTATTTGTCGGGAACTTTTTTTTTTTTTTTTCCTAATTCCACCGCTCAACTCAAAAACTTCAAAATCGCCCCGGAAAATTCCGAAAAAATTCCAGGGGACCAGTGCGGTCATCGCGGTGAAAAAACCTCCTCAGAAGCATGTCGCTAAATCTCACGGTTCGGATTTAACAGCCGGCGTTTCCGCTTTCCCGGCGACCGACTTCCGATTCGACACCACCATCGCGTTTAGATGGCCATAATCAAGCGGGGACCCGCGGTAATTCAAATTTCAAGTCGATCGAATCGATTTCAGAAAAGTTAGGACAAGTTCGGCCCTCCGAGACATTGGATTCCGGACGGTTGGAATATGTTCGGCTTCCGGATTCTGCGGCGGCCGAAAGGTTAGGAAGGGTTCGGCTCCCCGAAACCACAACACACACAAGGGTACGAACAACGCAAAAGGTGGTCGCGGCACCCGGAAGGTTGGAATGAGTTCGGCTTCCGGATTCTACGGCGGCCGAGAGGTTAGGAAGGGTTCGGCTCCCCGAAACCACAACACACACGGGGGTACGAACAACGCGAGAGGTGGTCGCGGCACCCGGAAGGTTGGAATAAGTTCGGCTTCCGGATTCTACGGCGGCCGAGAGGTTAGGAAGGGTTCGGCTCCCCGAAACCACAACACACACGGGGGTACGAACAACGCGAAAGGTGGTCGCGGCACCCGGAAGGTTGGAATAAGTTCGGCTTCCGGATTCTACGGCGGCCGAGAGGTTAGGAAGGGTTCGGCTCCCCGAAACCACAATGCACATCTATAGTTCCAAAACCGTACACTTTTCAGGGATACTTGATATCAAGTTTTTTGACCGCGACAGCTTGCCCAATTTTTCAGAATTTTCTCAGATTTTTTCACTGATATTTTGAAATTTTTGGAACAGGTACAAAATAAAAAAAAACGTCTTCGAAAGTTACCCTGGGTCGTCTCAGAATCGCCCGAAACGCCTAGAAAACACTTCTCCCCGTGACGAAAATTTCGAAAAAAACTTTGAAAATTTCCGACGCTCCAGAGTAGGTTAGGTTAGGTTAGGTTAGGTTAGGTTAGGTTAGGTTAGGTTAGGTTAGGTTATAGCCATGACCACCGGTCGACTTCCGGTTTTTGAGTGAACTTTTTCGGATTTTTTCCGCTCTTTCCAATGCCGCTAATTATTCCAAAATCTACCGGGCCGTTTTTGAGATTTTGAGGGGGGGGGGGGGCAAAAATGGGGGGGGGGGCGAGGGGGGGTGGGTGGGTCGGGTGCAGGATCCCCCCGCCCGTTATGTCCCCCACGGCCCCCTCCCCCCTCCCACATTTGACCCCCCCCGGGGGGGGTGGGGGGGGAACGGTTGCTGGACCTATTTGGTCCTGGCATGAACTTTTCAGCCCTTGATTTATCGAAAAAAATGAGCCCCTAACCAACCCTCTCCGTAGCTTGGTTCAAAAGATAGGCGTTTTTCGAAAAATATCACCCACCTAACCTGACCCGACCCAACTCAAAAAGTGATGGTCGGACGCATAAAAGTTCTGCGCACCCGTTTCCGATGTCAGACTGACACCCCCCCTCAAAACCCCCCCCGCGGGGGGCGTGGGGGGGGAACCGTCGCTGGACCTAATTGGTCCAGACATGAACTTGGTAGAGCTTGATTTATCGAACAAAACGAGCCCTCAACGAACCCTCTCCGTAGAACGGTTTAGGAGATATGAATTTTTGAAAATTATTTTGCACCTAACCTAACCTACGTCGGAAACAACGGAAATTTTCTAAGTTTTTTTCCGAAATTTTCGTCACACAGAAACTTGTTTTTTAGGCGTTTCAAACGATTCTGAGCCGATCTGTACCTATTTCGCGGGAACTTTTTTTTTTTTTTTTGAACGCACAACCCCAAAAACTTTGAAATTTTTCGAATTTTCAAAAAAAAAAATGTTACCCAGAGACTTGTTTTCTACGCGTTTCGAACGATTCTGAGTCGATCTGTACCTATTTGGCGGGTACTTTTTTTTTTTTTTTTTGAACGCACGACCCAAAAAACTTTGAAATTTATCGAATTTCGAAAAAAAAATTAGTCACCCAGAGACTTGTTTTCTGGGCGTTTTGGACGATTCTGAGCCGATCGGTACCTATTTGTCGGGAACTTTTTTTTTTTTTTTTCCCAATTTCACCGCCCAACTCAAAAACTTCAAAATCGCCCCGGAAAATTCCGAAAAAATTCCAGTGAACCAGTGCGGTCATCGCGGTGAAAAAACCTTCTCAGAAGCATGTCGCTAAATCTTACGGTTCGGATTTTACAGCCGCCTTTTCCGCTTTCCCGGCGACCGACTTCCGATTCGACACCACCATCGCGTTTAGATGGCCATAATCAAGCGGGGACCCGCGGTAATTCAAATTTCAAGTCGATCGGATCGATTTCAGAAAAGTTAGGACAAGTTCGGCCCTCCGAGACATTGGATTCCGGACGGTTGGAATATGTTCGGCTTCCGGATTCAGCGGCGGCCGGAAGGTGAGAAAGGGTTCGGCTTCCCGAAACCACAACACACACGAGGGTACGAACAACGCGGAAGGTGGTCGCGGCACCCGGAAGGTTGGAATAAGTTCGGCTTCCGGATTCTACAGCGGCCGAGAGGTTAGGAAGGGTTCGGCTCCCCGAAACCACAACACACACGGGGGTACGAACAACGCGAAAGGTGGTCGCGGCACCCGGAAGGTTGGAATGAGTTCGGCTTCCGGATTCTACGGCGGCCGAGAGGTTAGGAAGGGTTCGGCTTCCCGAAACCACAACACACACGGGGGTACGAACAACGCTAAAGGTGGTCGCGGCACCCGGAAGGTTGGAATAAGTTCGGCTTCCGGATTCTACGGCGGCCGAGAGGTTAGGAAGGGTTCGGCTCCCCGAAACCACAATGCACATCTATAGTTCCAAAACCGTACACTTTTCAGGGGTACTTGTGATCAAGTTTTTTGACCGCGACAGCTTGCCCAATTTTTCAGAATTTTCTCAGATTTTTTCACTAATATTTTGAAATTTTTGGAACAGGTACAAAAATAAAAAAAACGTCTTCGAAAGTTACCCTAGGTCGTCTCAGAATCGCCCGAAACGCCTAGAAAACACTTCTCCCCGTGACGAAAATTTCGAAAAAAACTTTGAAAATTTTCGAAGCTTCAGAGTAGGCTAGGTTAGGTTAGGTTAGGTTAGGTTAGGTTAGGTTAGGTTAGGTTAGGTTAGGTTAGGTTAGGTTAGGTTAGGTTAGGTTAGGTTAGGTTAGGTTAGGTTAGGTTAGGTTAGGTTAGGTTATAGCCATGACCACCGGTCGACTTCCGGTTTTTGAGTGAACTTTTTCGGATTTTTTCCGCTCTTTCCAATGCCGCTAATTATTCCAAAATCTACCGGGCCGTTTTTGAGATTTTGAGGGGGGGGGGGGCAAAAAATGGGGGGGGGGGGCGAGGGGGGGTGGGTGGGTCGGGTGCAGGATCCCCCCGCCCGTTATGTCCCCCCACGGCCCCCTCCCCCCTCCCACATTTGACCCCCCCCGGGGGGGGTGGGGGGGGAACGGTTGCTGGACCTATTTGGTCCTGGCATGAACTTTTCAGCCCTTGATTTATCGAAAAAAATGAGCCCCTAACCAACCCTCTCCGTAGCTTGGTTCAAAAGATAGGCGTTTTTCGAAAAATATCACCCACCTAACCTGACCCGACCCAACTCAAAAAGTGATGGTCGGACGCATAAAAGTTCTGCGCACCCGTTTCCGATGTCAGACTGACACCCCCCCTCAAAACCCCCCCCGCGGGGGGCGTGGGGGGGGAACCGTCGCTGGACCTAATTGGTCCAGACATGAACTTGGTAGAGCTTGATTTATCGAACAAAACGAGCCCTCAACGAACCCTCTCCGTAGAACGGTTTAGGAGATATGAATTTTTGAAAATTATTTTGCACCTAACCTAACCTACGTCGGAAACAACGGAAATTTTCTAAGTTTTTTTCCGAAATTTTCGTCACACAGAAACTTGTTTTTTAGGCGTTTCAAACGATTCTGAGCCGATCTGTACCTATTTCGCGGGAACTTTTTTTTTTTTTTTTGAACGCACAACCCCAAAAACTTTGAAATTTTTCGAATTTTCAAAAAAAAAAATGTTACCCAGAGACTTGTTTTCTACGCGTTTCGAACGATTCTGAGTCGATCTGTACCTATTTGGCGGGTACTTTTTTTTTTTTTTTTTGAACGCACGACCCAAAAAACTTTGAAATTTATCGAATTTCGAAAAAAAAATTAGTCACCCAGAGACTTGTTTTCTGGGCGTTTTGGACGATTCTGAGCCGATCGGTACCTATTTGTCGGGAACTTTTTTTTTTTTTTTTCCCAATTTCACCGCCCAACTCAAAAACTTCAAAATCGCCCCGGAAAATTCCGAAAAAATTCCAGTGAACCAGTGCGGTCATCGCGGTGAAAAAACCTTCTCAGAAGCATGTCGCTAAATCTTACGGTTCGGATTTTACAGCCGCCTTTTCCGCTTTCCCGGCGACCGACTTCCGATTCGACACCACCATCGCGTTTAGATGGCCATAATCAAGCGGGGACCCGCGGTAATTCAAATTTCAAGTCGATCGGATCGATTTCAGAAAAGTTAGGACAAGTTCGGCCCTCCGAGACATTGGATTCCGGACGGTTGGAATATGTTCGGCTTCCGGATTCAGCGGCGGCCGGAAGGTGAGAAAGGGTTCGGCTTCCCGAAACCACAACACACACGAGGGTACGAACAACGCGGAAGGTGGTCGCGGCACCCGGAAGGTTGGAATAAGTTCGGCTTCCGGATTCTACAGCGGCCGAGAGGTTAGGAAGGGTTCGGCTCCCCGAAACCACAACACACACGGGGGTACGAACAACGCGAAAGGTGGTCGCGGCACCCGGAAGGTTGGAATGAGTTCGGCTTCCGGATTCTACGGCGGCCGAGAGGTTAGGAAGGGTTCGGCTTCCCGAAACCACAACACACACGGGGGTACGA
Organism: Diprion similis; assembly: GCF_021155765.1. NCBI lineage: Eukaryota > Metazoa > Arthropoda > Insecta > Hymenoptera > Diprionidae > Diprion > Diprion similis. The sequence continues at coordinate 1,986,463 of NC_060116.1, forward strand.
ACAACGCTAAAGGTGGTCGCGGCACCCGGAAGGTTGGAATAAGTTCGGCTTCCGGATTCTACGGCGGCCGAGAGGTTAGGAAGGGTTCGGCTCCCCGAAACCACAATGCACATCTATAGTTCCAAAACCGTACACTTTTCAGGGGTACTTGTGATCAAGTTTTTTGACCGCGACAGCTTGCCCAATTTTTCAGAATTTTCTCAGATTTTTTCACTAATATTTTGAAATTTTTGGAACAGGTACAAAAATAAAAAAAACGTCTTCGAAAGTTACCCTAGGTCGTCTCAGAATCGCCCGAAACGCCTAGAAAACACTTCTCCCCGTGACGAAAATTTCGAAAAAAACTTTGAAAATTTCCGACGCTCCAGAGTAGGTTAGGTTAGGTTAGGTTAGGTTAGGTTAGGTTAGGTTAGGTTAGGTTAGGTTATAGCCATGACCACCGGTCGACTTCCGGTTTTTGAGTGAACTTTTTCGGATTTTTTCCGCTCTTTCCAATGCCGCTAATTATTCCAAAATCTACC